>NC_047018.1:16402831-16565108 GCF_902652985.1 Pecten maximus | reverse complement strand
CCATCTCGGTGCATATCAATAATTTTCTGTATTATTATTTGTAATGGAACTTCACATGCGTGTCTCCTTAATCCAAGTCTTAATTTCATTCTTTTCAGTGTTGACGTACTTATGAGAACTCCATGAACAAACAAAAGAAAACCGCATATTTCGCGTGAATTATACAAAAGTCCGAAGTAGTATCTGACTAGGTCTTCAACTTGTGCATTATCGCCTGGGTATGGAATAACAGCCTCTGACCGCATTAAACAACACAGAAATATCAGGTACTGAAAATAGAACCACATTATTTTGATATATATAAGCACCTTTATAAGCTTAGTACACATACAGCTATAAATAATGCACGATATACACAAAGAAAACCTCATTTTAAGTTATGGAGATAAGCCTCAAACTGTGTAATATGTGTGAGAATGAACAGTATCCGTCAGGGCCGAGATTTGTTCATTCTCACACATATTTCACAGTTTGAGGCTTATTTCTAACTTAAAACATAGCCATCCTTTGTGTTAATATAGAACACATATACGTTTAATTTAAACCAGAAATGCAGCCTTTTGTTTATTAACTTTCTAAAACAATGCAAACTCTAGAGCAACATACTAGTAATATATGCAGGTGCATTTTGTGCAAGTTAACAAGTTTTGTTCTCATTCAATTTTCCCCTATTTTGCTTTGAAATACAGAAAATGTGACCTTTTGTTTGTTGCTTAATGCGAATACAAGGGGATTATGACGATATTACCTTTTACTTTGTTATATGTTACTGTGTTATATTAGAGTCACATATAAGACGGTAAAAGGTAACATTTAGAACAGGAAAATAATTTTGCATATGTAGATATTTCTTTCTTTTTTTTTAACAAATCAAGAATTTATCGATCTTCAATATAAATAGACAAACAAAAACAATAAAGCTTAGTTATAGTAATTCACTCATATTGTTTTCATCAAATACATTGTATTTTCATTACGTTCATGATAATAAAATCCTTGGCAAACTATGTAAATTACTTGTATCATGCATATACTTATTTGTACTGCATTAACAGTGTTGAACCTACCTTTGATAATTCCATCTTTATTATCAGCGTCGCCAACATCCAGCTATACACTCATGCATGGACATCACCAATGATGACTGTACACGAAGGAAGTTACCAAGTGATTTCACAACAAGACAACATCATGATGTCGACTTCTTTATGTTTCAAAGACAAGTCAATTTGATCATGTCGACATGGTGTTATAACTTTTGTTATACGGGCGACTTTATTAAGTCGTCTTTATGTCTAGATCGGTACAAGTCGATTTTGCACTAAGTCGTCTGTCGACTTTCGAAACAATTATCGCGATGGTTCATCTCGACATTCTGTGTTCTTTACTGCCAAGTCGAACAAAACATATCGCCAAGTCATGATAAATGCTCGTCATGTCGTTTTATTTAAGTCAATTTAAGTAAGTTTTATCACACCAAAAGAAGGTCCAAATACGTTTCCATACAACACAGTCATCGTCATGTGTCGATATAGGGGACCGACCAGTCATCGCCATGTGTCGATATAGGGAACCGACCAGTCATCGTCTTGTGTCGATGTAGGGGACAACACAGTCATCGTCATGTGTCGATATAGGGGACCGACCAGTCATCGCCATGTGTCGATATAGGGAACCGACCAGTCATCGTCTTGTGTCGATGTAGGGGACAACACAGTCATCGTCATGTGTCGATATAGGGAACCGACCTGTCATCGTCATGTGTCGATGCAGGGGACCGATCAGTCATCGTCATGTGTCGATATAAGGAACCAACCAGTCATCGTCATGTGTCGATATAAGGAACCAACCAGTCATCGCCATGTGTCGATATATAGGGAACAGACCAGTCATCGTCATGTCGATATAGGGAACAGACCAGTCATCGACATGTATCGATATAGGGGACAACACAGTCATCGTCATGTGTCGATATAGGGGACCGACCAGTCATCGCCATGTGTCGATATAGGGAACCGACCAGTCATCGTCTTGTGTCGATGTAGGGGACAACACAGTCATCGTCATGTGTCGATATAGGGAACCGACCTGTCATCGTCATGTGTCGATGCAGGGGACCGATCAGTCATCGTCATGTGTCGATATAAGGAACCAACCAGTCATCGCCATGTGTCGATATAAGGAACCAACCAGTCATCGCCATGTGTCGATATATAGGGAACAGACCAGTCATCGTCATGTCGATATAGGGAACCGACCAGTCATCGTCATGTATCGATATAGGGGACAACACAGTCATCGTCATGTGTCGATATAGGGGACCGACCAGTCATCGCCATGTGTCGATATAGGGACCCGACCAGTCATCGTCATGTGTCGATGTAGGGGACCGATCAGTCATCGTCATGTGTCAATATAGGGAACCGACCAGTCATCGTCATGTGTCGACGTAGGGGACAACACAGTCATCGTCATGTGTCGATATAGGGAACCGACCAGTCATCGTCATGTGTCGATATAGGGAACCGACCAGTCATCGTCTTGTGTCGATGTAGGGGACAACACAGTCATCGTCATGTGTCGATATAGGGAACCGACCTGTCATCGTCATGTGTCGATGCAGGGGACCGATCAGTCATCGTCATGTGTCGATATAGGGGACCGACCAGTCATCGTAACGTGTCGATATAGGGTACAGACTTGTCATCGTCATGTGTCGATATAGGTAACCGACCAGTCATCGTCATGTGTCGATATAGAGAACCAACCAGTCATTGCCATGTGTCGATATAGTGACCAAACCAGTCATCGTCATGTGTCGATGTAGGGAACAGACCAGTCATCGCCATGTGTCGATAAAGGGAACCGACCAGTCATCGTCATGTGTCGATGTAGGAACAGACCTGTCATCGCCATGTGTCGATATAGCGAACCGACCAGTCATCGTCATTTGTCGATATAGGGAACCAACCAGTCATCGTCATGTGTCGATATAGGGAACCGATCAGTCATCGCCATGTATCGATGTAGGGAACAGACTTGTCATCGTCATATGTCGATAAAGGGAATAGACCTGTCATCGTCATGTGTCGATATAGGGAATAGACCAGTCATCGTCATGTGTCGTTATAGGGAACAGACCTGTCATCGTCATGTGTCGATAAAGGGAACCGATCAGTCATCGTCATGTGTCGATATAGGGAACCGATCAGTCCTGTAAGTATGTGTGATGCAGTGTTATATTCATTGTTCAGTAATACGTATGTACTATTTTGTGATAGCTGGCTTTCAACATATTGAAAATCATTTACAGGGAGATCACTCCTAAGAAAACATATACCTAATGATACGTATAAATCTGTATTATACAGTTGTTTCGTCCTTCTATGTCTTGTCATCGATGACTTAGGCATTGGCAACGAGTTTAGAATTTCACCTTCTCCATCTAGATCTAAAAGGACAATGGTTAAGAAGACGCATACGACATGTCACACGTATCTCATACTGATTATATCTGTAGCGGAACTGGACCGGGTCGATCGTCGGCGACCAGGTAGCTCAATCGGTAGAGTATCCGGCTAGTGTTCGGAGGTCCCGGGTTCGAACCCCGGTCTGGCCGTGCATTTTTCCACTCCTACTACATTTGGTGCCTGTGACCAAACCTTGTTTCAAGTAAGGTGAATACTTGACAAGGGGATACCCGAACATGGGTTGTGAGTTGTGAAGTCTTCGGGTCGAAGACTTAAAAAAAAGGGAGGGAAGAGTGTAGCGGAACTGGACCGGGTCGATCGTCGGCGACCAGGTAGCTCAATCGGTAGAGTATCCGGCTAGTGTTCGGAGGTCCCGGGTTCGAACCCCGGTCTGGCCGTGCATTTTTCCACTCCTACTACATATCTACCCTGTCTGATATCCTCAATTTATTTATTTTTCTGCATTTTGTATGTTTCATTGTATCTTTAATTTCCTGTCTGATATCTACAATGTATTTAGTTTTCTGTATTTTGTATGTATCATTGTATCTTTGTTACCCTGTCTGCTATCTATAATGTATTTAGTTTTCTATATTTTGTATGTATCATTTTATCTTTATTACACTATCTGATATCTACAATGTATCTAGTTTTCTATATTGACGTCTTGTTACACACATGCGTGTGTCCATTGAAATCTTAGCATGCATCAGGTGAAAACAACATAAGGTCATTGACCGGTTTTAAGCGGGAGATGTCCCCCTCCCCCTCCCCCAGCCCCTGACATCTCGATCATTCACCCTTTTAAGTTGTTTACAATAAGATGTCACAGCAATATAAGTAATCAGACAAACAGGATCTGACGTTTGACAGCTAATGAAGAAACTAGGAATCGTTATCCACTTATTTCCTCCTGTCTGTTGACAGAAGGGCTGTGTTTATATCTGTAACATTGATCTTGCCACCAGCAGACGTACCGGTAATGTTGCTGCTCAAGGGGGGTCTTTGTAGGCTAAACAAATAACAGTACTTTTTGACTGTATGAAGACCTTGTTTAGTCCTGCCATAGATATGGTATCCGTTCCATATTTATACGAAAACGATTATTTTTTCGACCCTTTTAGGCAACTAAAACATTTTGGAATACCAATTGTTCAGGGTAATGGGGGAAAAAGTTACAGAGAATACAGATACAATTATTTTATTATTTACCTCGTGGCCAGTTAGGCTCGAGTTCGCTGTAGCATAGAGACAAGACCAGTACAAGTCACCAAATCGACATAGAGACCAGTACAAGTCGTCAAAACGTCCAGTACAAGTCGTCAAATCGACATAGAGACCAGTACAAGTCGCCAAATCGACATAGAGACCAGTACAAGTCGTCAAATCGACATACAGGCCAGTACAAGTCGCCAAATCGACATACAGACCAGTACAAGTCGTCAAATCGACATAAAGAACATTACAAGTCGCCAAATCGACATACAGACCAGTACAAGTCGTCAAATCGACATAAAGAACATTACAAGTCGTCAAATCGACATACAGACCAGTACAAGTCGTCAAATCGACCTACAGACCAGTACAAGTCGCCAAATCGACATACAGACCAGTACAAGTCGTCAAATCGACATAAAGAACATTACAAGTCGCCAAATCGACATACAGACCAGTACAAGTCGTCAAATCGACATAGAGAACAGTACAAGTCGTCAAATCGACATAAAGAACATTACAAGTCGTCAAATCGACATACAGACCAGTACAAGTCGTCAAATCGACATACAGACCAGTACAAGTCGCCAAATCGACATACAGACCAGTACAAGTCGTCAAATCGACATACAGACCAGTACAAGTCGTCAAATCGACATACAGACCAGTACAAGTCGTCAAATCGACCTACAGACCAGTACAAGTCGCCAAATCGACATACAGACCAGTACAAGTCGTCAAATCGACATACAGACCAGTACAAGTCGCCAAATCGACATACAGACCAGTACAAGTCGCCAAATCGACATACAGACCAGTACAAGTCGTCAAATCGACATAGAGAACAGTACAAGTCGTCAAATCGACATACAGACCAGTACAAGTCGTCAAATCGACATAAAGAACAGTACAAGTCGTCAAATCGACATACAGACCAGTACAAGTCGCCAAATCGACATACAGACCAGTACAAGTCGTCAAATCGACATACAGACCAGTAAAAGTCGTCAAATCGACATAAAGAACAGTACAAGTCGTCAAATTACGGAAGCGTATAGGGGACACGACATACTTATTTATAATACATTATGTATAGTTATCATATCCCGTTTTACACACATATTTACTGTTATCTTGAGATAGATATGTCGACATAACATACTTTATCTTCACATTTTACAGTTAAATAATCTAACTTATACATATAAAATCATCTATCTAGAGTAAACATATGTCGATATACATAATGTCATTATAAGTCCTTATAACACTATCTTGACTTGTTGCATTATATCTATTATGTTAATTTTACCGAAATCGACTTGTATATATATTTTCCCTGAAGTTGAATCTTTTTATCGAGTTTTCGTGACATATTTAGTTTTATCAAGATGTGTAATGTCGATAAATCGTCTTGCAATATGGCTATTCGAGTTACGTGGAATCGTTTTTACAACAACTATATCAACAATTCGAGTTTGACATTTCGAGAAATTCTACAACATCATGACAAGTTGAGTTGACGTAAGTCAAATTCATTAAACAAACACAAAAATTTGACATAAAATAATGCGAGAATAATATATGTACTGTAATGTATGTCGAAAAGATTACCTGGCGTTCTATAGATACATTTGAAGGAAAATGATGTGGACCCTTCGAGAAAAGGGGTAAAATTGGAGAAATCTTTTCATGAACCAACAGTCCAATTGACTTCATTATTGACATCTAGAGTCCAAAGGAACAAGGCTTCAAAGTTTGTAAACAAAACGGGGGGAAACCTAGGGGTATTGAAATAGTGCAAAATGTGGGAGGAAGCATCCCCATGTGAAAATATTACATTTATGTATCATAAAAGGTAGTTGTGCTCACATTTGCGTAACATGGGGGCAAAATAGGGGTAAATGGTCAAATGGTTTTCTATATCACTTTAAAGAACCGATTAGCCCAATTCAATAATGTTTGGTGGGAAGTATCCTTCTGTAAAACTGCACATAGTTTGCAGCCAATATATTTTTGACATTTTGCAGTCATTATATCTGCACATTGACAAGTGGTTACTCAAAGCAATATGTGATATTTTATGACAAACGTTTTGTGATATTACACTACCAGATGCTTGTTTATAAAAAAAAAACCTACTGAGTATATTTATGCATATTTTTTTCTGATTGTTTTGTGTATACCCGGTAATATGAAGGGTCTATTATGCCTTGTAAGTTCTTTCATATTGTATACCAAATATTGTTTCCCTTGCAACAAGGTTGAGGGAATGTAGATTTGTGCTCGTCCATCTGTCCTAAGGTACACAGTTTGGTTGGTATGTTTGCTTGGTGTCTAAATGTGTGTTACAGGCATATTCTTGACCTACTTTTTATGCTTCATTTAACCATGTCGTTTGACTTGTTGATATGTTGTCACATATGCTGAACGTTATTGCTGCTGATTTAGAACATTCACTAGGTGTGACACAGGTCTCAATTGCTTCTTTTACTGTTATTCTTAGTTAAAGGGTACGAGGGTCAGTATGATTCCAATTGTTTTGAGGTGTTCTTGTCTTATTGTGATTGAGAAGCATGCTAATTTTTTTTCAAATAGAATATTTGTTGATATATATTCTCTTATGTTATGTTTTCATATCCAGTTTTCATCAGTTATATCGAGAAACTCATGCATCCTATCCTTACATTACATACATTGTTATTAATCTGTATCTAATATGGTGACGATTTATACCTGTTGAAGTATACAGTAACTGAGTACAATGTATACAAAAAACTGTGCATGTGCTGAACACTAAATATGATATAATGCAAGATACAAAATGTACATGGAATACAGTTATGAACCAAGGTTGTGTTCCTTGTGAGATTGGGTCGCTGCGATATCGTAGCTCTAACGACGGACGGACGATTTCTGACAGATGGTCGTCGTTAGAGCATAGTGTAGGGAGCGTATGAATATTCGTACTAGAGATTGGGTAGTTCCTTGAACGTACACATTTTTAGAACAATTAATAAGTAGAAATATCAAAGGGAGGGTATTTTACAGTTTGTATTATAACTGTTACATGCGCTATATATGTGCTTACCGGAGATATTTGATATGTATATGTTATGGAGATAAGTCTCTAACTTAAAACATAGCCATCCTTTGTGTTAATATAGAACACCTTTATTTTTAGCCCGCCATCATCAAAAATCGAACAAAAACGTACACTACTTCGTCGACGACATCCATCATGCAAATCTTGGTCACATTCAAGTAAAGGTCACATCCTTCAAATCAGAACCAAGGCATAAACAACATGACAACACTGGGCATGAATAATCAAACGATAAAACGTCCACTTTCAAATCAAACAAGGAGACCGAATATTCCATGATGAGATGAAAGTGGCGACCGTAAAACTTGCCCAAAGTTTTCATCAACCAGAATCTCTCAAGTATTTTTAGTCAGCAGCCGAAATATATCAAGGAAATGAGCTTTAAAAAACTGAATCAACTGCAACATGTAAATATCTTTGGATCGAGAAGCAGGAATGATGCTGTCGAGAAAGGGAAATTTACGACCGGAAGGTCAAAATCGTCACGTTTAGGACCTATTGTATAGCTTTGTGGTTAGCTGTCCATGTTGATCATAATTGTGAGTAAAGTCTGTAGTTTCCGGAATGAGCATACTCAAAATCTTATCCCTTCAAATAACGAAATGGTATAGAAAATTTCCAAATAAGATGAAGAGCCCAGCAATACAACATATCAATTTAATTACAGTGAAACATCGGTATTCAAACCTCATTAGAGACTTGACAGAATTGGTAATAGTGAGTGTGACCATGCGGACAGGTCTTTCCAGTTGCTATTTTTCAGTATATTTTCATTATTATTTAATTAGCAAGTGGGCTTCATTATATTAAACAGTAGTTGCTTAAGCATTGAACTGCATTCAGTTGCAATTAATGGGTATATGAATGCCAACTAAACAAAGGCAAATATTTACAATTTTTGCAATATGTTCATCACATAAAAAATCACTGCATTATTATTTTTTTATCATTTGTGATTGTGCAGTTAGAACAGCCATCGTCCATCAGGTTATGTGGTCTCCAACGTTACAATTATAACGTCGTAATAATGATGATGTCAACTATAGGTCCATGATAGCTATTGAGTTTGGCAATGATATATCAGTCTATGATGAGGTCCATATAGTGTTATACCGACCTAGTAGAATGAAATATTAGCCGAGAGCGAAGCCCGAAGTCAATATTTTAGATATCAAAATATCGACATCTACATGACTAGGATTTAGCCAATGAGAATTGAGGAAAATCGGAGCATATCAATATTGTATGCATTTAGGTTTATGTTTTACATATCCGGCGGACCCGTATATCAGTGCAAAAGCCTTCCTGCGATAGTGTTTTAGTGTGGTATTTTTTATCTTTAATGATATATTGAAAAAATATGTATGATCTAACCATATCATTGTTTTTTAACATTAACCATCTTGAGCAGTTTATTACCCTGTGCATGGGCTCTGCTTCAAAAGTATCCATTCACATCAGCATATCGGCTATAAGATATGTACAATGCAACAATGATGAATTTTTAGAAAACGTAATGATTTCATCAGGGTGATTTTTGGACAAAGTGTGTGTGTTTTATTGTCGTTATAATATGATAATTATAATAAAGATTTGCGGTTTTCTTTAAATTCATTTTTCTCAGTGATTATTTAAAGGATAATTTAGGTCGATAAGCCAAATATCTTGCTCACATGCGGCGTCAGATCAGTCAATAGCGGCGACGAACATTGATGTACAATGTTATTGAAATATTCGTTTCTATATTATTAACCAAAGGTGAAATTAGGCAGTACATTTGTACCTACTGTTAAGATTTTCAAATCAGGCGTTAACAAAGATATTTTCAGCAGAATGGTCAAAGCACAATGTTAAAAACAACACCGCATTTGAAACAGACTTTATTTTATTTCATTTTAATGCAATATACACAATGTATACAAGTAATCACTCTGTAGTACTAAAAAGTATCGCGACATTGTACTTATTCGTCTACTAGTATGTATAAATAGTCACTCGTTACCACAGTTTCATTAGTCTAGACTTTGGGAGACAACATTACTTCAAAACGTCTAGTAAAGCTGTAAACATTCTTATTGCTTCATTGGCCGTCCTTGGTTGCACAAGCTCGTCGCGATTTGTATCTGAAAGTAATTCCACAATTTGCAGAAAATCGTCATTGCAGTCAAACTTTGGAAATGGGACGGTATAAATATCAGCAACACGTTCCACGTCTTGTTGTTCAAAGGGAACAGGGAGAGAATAGTTAATTGTACCACATAATTCTGGTTGGAAATACAGTACATTTGGTATTCCACAGTAACAGTCACTTAAATGCTGTCGTCGTATGCGGTGCCTGTTCCACATGTATCTAAACACATCTAGTTGTCTCTGTATTGCGTCAATAAAACAGAATCTTACGCACTCAATATGAATAGGGTCTGTATCTTGCAGTATCCCAGAATCCCTCAGGTCTTTGAAAAGTGACTTCTAAAACTGTATTACATGTCTGTTAAGCAAACCCCAAAACTTTTCGATCCTTTGAATGGCTGTGGAACGTCCTTTCAGAAATACGGGCTGGCCTGCTACTGCATCCGGATGACGTGATCGCAGAGTTTTATGCAAGTCTTCGATTGTTACATTTTCTGTACCGTTATCAGAACGAATACATCTAGGAACAGTCATGGTTCGTAAAACCTCATCTATATAAAATCGTGCAACATATCGTGGGTTGTTGTTGGTGAAACCAGCTTTCAACCAAACAATTCGTCGATTGAACCATGTATCGCAATACCGTAAGGTTTAAGCTTATCGAATCCATCGATGTGCATCAGGAAATTCGGTCCCTTATTGTAGTATAACCGTCTCCGTAGTCTGTGACTTCTGCGATTATTTACGCCTTCATTGTCAATTAGTCGTAGTGCATGTCGAGTCATTAACTGTGCAACGCAATCCACACCTAGTATTCAGCAGTTTCCATACCGTTCTGTACCCGACGTCAATTAGACCTGCATCCCGGAGTATTCGGATTCCCCGTATAACATCTCGAGCCGGGGCTCCTGCGTTATAACGACGCAGTCGTTGTCTACGAAGTATTCTTTTCAGCTGCCGTCAACTCAAAACAACATCATAATGGATCAAAAGAAATCCAATGATTTCATTATACGTATAACCATCATTGAAGTAAAACGTGACCATTTCGTCCAGAGTTGAATCATCATTTATGAATATGTCAGGGTCATCTGAGCCGTTTACTGCCACCACAAGGAATATTGACAACATCAGTACAATCTGTAAAATACAAAATGACCACAATAATATCTCAAATAACAATTGGTGTAAACATGTTTCGCAATAGATCTTCTTGAAAACTTCAAAATCTCGGTAAAAGACACTTATTGTTCTTATTATTTATAATAACATTCCAGTAAGTTTTCTTTATTTAGAATAATTAAAATTGATACCAATGTCTATGCATTGGATATGCATTACGGAAAATAATTCATTAGCAGTTCTCGATTATACAAATAAATTTAATGCAATTGAAGGAAATTTCGCCCCCTGTTATTTTCGCTCTCGGCCATTAAAATCCTTTTTTCCCCAGTCTTAGATTTGCCCTTGAGTCAGCCGGTCTTTTGTATGATACCATCTATTTTAGCCGACTTTTCATTTTCACCCATTAACTAAGAGGCCAAACCGGTATATGATTCAGCAACTCTGTTGTTTAGTCTCAATTTGGTCCTCTAACTTCTAAGATTGTTCAGAGGTTATCCAAGGCAGAATCATGTGCCGTGATAATTTAAAAAATATGATAATTATTGCTTATTATATTTACCTGCTTCAGTGGCAGCATATTCCAAAATTATTGTTGTACGTCCACACTCAATAGTAGCAGCTCTCCCTTCTTCAAACGCAATGCAAATGCCCTTGTATATTATTAATTTTATTGTGCTTTTGTAGAGGAAAACATTAACAGTACTAAATCGAAATACATCATTATGAGATATTGTAATAACCAGACAAATCGTTTTACGACAATTAAGCAATTAAGATTTAACTTGCCAAGTCGAGAAGTTTACCTAAATGTAGCCGGGTATAAGTTAATATCTCAACAACACCTACGTCGAACACGAACTTTCAAACTTAGAATTCGAGATAATATAAATCGTGTTCAAATGTTATACCTTATTCTTACCGGTTTTTTTTCTTGGGATGGAAAGATATATTTCGCAAACACGAGTTATAGTATTTTGAGATATGAAAAAAACTATAAAAAAAACCCACAAACATTAAGTTAAAATGTGAAAGTACAAGGCTCTAATACAACAAATTAGATATTGAAATAACTAAGTATATGGATAATTCAAGATAGTGTTATAAGGACTTATAATGACATTATGTATATCGACATATGTTTACTCTAGATAGATGACTTTATATGTATAAGTTAGATTATTTAACTGTAAAATGTGAAGATAAAGTATGTTATGTCGACATCTCTATCTCAAGATAACAGTAAATATGTGTGTAAAACGGGATATGATAACTATACATAATGTATTATAAATAAGTATGTCGTGTCCCCTATACGCTTCCGTATCAAATCGACATACAGACCAGTACAAGTCGTCAAATCGACATACAGACAAGTTAGACGAAGGACGTTAGAAGCTATTGTACTCATTCGGAAATATACCGATAAAACATATTGTCTATGTGCTTGCCAGTTTAAGACCGATATATCAAGTATCCGAGACGTAATGTAGCATGAGGAATGGCTCTCTAATGATTGCATTTTGATCAATTCAAGGTTCATAGAAACTCTCACATTGATTGATGCTGCCCCATGAAGAAGAGAAATGTGGTCTTGGAATGTTTAAATCCTGTTATGTTTTTAAAATTGAACTCACGCGAATATTACAGATCAACTTACATTGTAGGTATATAGGTAACGACCGAACTCATTCTCATCTCTGGTGAGCTGAGGATTCGAGTTGATTCGCATTGCAGTTTTAAAATTCTATGAGAGTGTTGTCAATGCAATCTTACCTCCCGGTACTGTCCCCGAGGTTAACATTGCGCGATGAAATACCTATGAATATTGGCACCAGCGTTCAGGTACATTTTTATTTCACTGACTTCCATCTGGAATTTTATTTACATTTTTCGACCCCTAGCATGCGTCAATGACGAGTCCTAGAAGGACGGCACAGCTGTATGGTGTCCCTGACATCAGTGGCGAGTCCTAGAAGGACAAAACAACTGTATGGTGTCCCTGACATCACTGACAAGTCCTAGAAGGACGACACAGCTGTATGGTGTCCCTGACATCTGTGGCGAGTCCTAGAAGGACGACACAGCTGTATGGTGTCCCTGACATCAGTGACGAGTCTTAGAAGTATAAAGCAGCTGTATGGTAGATCCCTGACATCAGTGACGAGTCCTAGAAGGACAAAACAGCTGTATGGTGTCCCTGACATCAGTAACGAGTCCTAGAAGGATGAAACAACTGTATGGTGTCCCTGACATCTGTGGCGAGTCCTAGAAGGACGACAAAGCTGTATGGTGTCCCTGACATCAGTGGCGAGTCCTAGAAGGATAAAGCAGCTGTATGGTGTCCCTGACATCAGTGACGAGTCCTAGAAGGACGAAGCAGATGTATGATGTGCCTGATGTCACTGACTAGTCATAGGAGGGCGAAGCAGCTGTTTGATGTGCCTGGCGTCACTGACGAGTCCTTGGAGGGCGAAGCAGCTGTATGATGTCCCTAACATCAGCTGTATGATCAATTTGTGTAAAAACCACCAACTTAAAACGTAAACTCGCCTATCACACGACAGTTGAAGTATAGATTTGGAACTAAAAATAGCAAAAATCGCTTAGACAGTAAAATTTGTAATAAATTATTTAAAAGGCGATTTAATTCATAAGGTAAATAATATTTTACTAAAGACGCTTACTGAAAGCGTTAGCTACTTATAAACTTGATGCTACGTCGGAAGCATTGCATTAATTTTTCTTACTTTCCAACGTGCAAATGAATTTTATTTTGCATTTTTATGATTTTTCGTGACTAAATATATGCGACTTGGACGAAACAAATTTTAAAAAAAGATTGGATTTTGGCTATTTTAAGTAACAAAGCTATACCTCAAAAGGTTTGTGGTTTCCCCCTAACTTGATGATGTCCCTCTAGCATCACTGACGAGTTCTAGAGGGACTAAATAGCTGTGTGGTGTCACAGACATCACTGATGAATCGTAGAAGGACAAAATAGTTGTATGGTGTCACAGACATCACTGATGAATCGTAGAGGGATGAAACAGCTGTGTGGTGTCACTGATGATCGTAGAAGGACAAAATAGCTATGTGGTGTCACAGACATCACTGATGAATCGTAGAAGGACAAAATAGTTGTATGGTGTCACAGACATCACTGACGATCGTAGAGGGATGAAACAGCTGTGTGGTGTCACTGATGAATCGTAGAAGGACAAAATAGCTATGTGGTGTCACAGACATCACTGACGAATCGTAGAAGGACGTAACCGCTGTATGGTGTCACCGACATCACTGACGAATCGTAGAAGGACGTAACCGCTGTACGGTGTCACCGACATCACGGATGAATCGTAGAGGGATGAAACCGCTGTATGATTATTCTGATATTCGTGATTTTACAAGGCTGCCCTGTAGGTAGGGCGTAAAAATTGTACCTGCTGCCCCCATTACATGATCGTAAGAGGCGACTGAATTTGGGATATTATCTTTTCTCTTCTTTCTTACAAACTTTCTTCTTCCTAATGTCTCCCTTGACAATGCCTCACTTTTGGCCTTTAGTTGAGCGTTCACCCCTGTGAGGAAGGCTTTGGGTTCTGTCCCCTGGCCGAGACATACCAGAGTCTTTAAAAATGGTAGTTGCTACTCCTGCTTAGCGCTCAGCATATTAAGAGTGGGACGACTGGTTCACCCGTTGTCAGTATAATGTGACCGGGTGGGGTGTGCTGCTGGGTGTCTTCGGCAGTATGCTCCAGTGAGGTAACACTATAATCGGCAAAAGTCCCGGCCTACCACAAGGAGACTTCACACAAACATACCGCAGCCTCCCAAAACACACATACGCACTCACCACACGCATACATGTCGCACGCACGGGAGGCCGTCCTTAAATGACCTTAGCTGTTAATAGGACGTTAAACAAAATAAACCAAACCAAATTTTACAAGGTCCCTATGTCTTTTACTAGACTCATATCTGATCAATCATAACCGAAATAGCTTTATGATTTTATATTTCTATGTATATTTGGGTCTTTTAAAAGTAAAGGATATCGGTTTAAGAATAAGGTCATATATTAATCGTCTATTACATTAGTTGTGGAATTGGTCTTCATAAACTAAGGGAGCGATGACGTCATCTGCAAATGACCGTACATGTACTTTGTGTCTCGTGCGCGACAATACTTGTTGACTCCAAACTGTCCCATTTGCCGATTATCACTCCCGATCTTCCAATTCTCTGTACTTTGATTTAATGACCAAAATAAAGCCGTGTTTTATCGGTCACTTCCATTTTGATTCCTGACAGATAAACCTTTGAGTTGTTGCTGTCGAGAGACGCGAAACAAGGCTGGCAATAAAGCAGCTATGTAAGCGTCAGGTCTACACTAGTAATTATAACCAATCACTAGAGGGCTTATTGGGGGCAATCCCCGGGATCGTATAAACGAGACCTGGGACACAATAACAACACGGACGATGAAACATACCTAGTCAACACATTTGTGTGATGAAACACTAAGCGACAAACAGTCGTCCCCGGGGTGACGCTTTGTATATGTAATCGGAACCAATGTGCTGTTTTGACGACGCCATGTTATTAGTTTTGTCTCCATCGTATGCAGAGGTCAATTAGATTTACATTACAATCAAATATCTACATAACTCAGGCGTAAAGGTATGACAAACACATCCGGTACAGAAAGGACGAAACATTGGTGGTACTGGAGCGAACCAAACAAGATGATCAAACATCTGTCACGGCGTATTTCTTATCCTTTGACGAGCGGGAGTAATATTGATGTAACGTGTCGTTGTCTGTGGTACATGGTAAAATCTTGTCTTTGTCAATTTAATTCCACGATCAATAATGAGAAGACGCGCGTTGGCCTAGTTCTGGTATCCATTAAGTCAACACGGCGTTACATGACAAGTTCTTACCCATCAAGCTTCAGGGTTTCAATTAACCCATTTAATTAAGAAAATGCAAAAGTTTGATAAAAAAATATATAATGGTTGATGGATCTAACATAAATCCAAGGAATAATAATGGCAGGTTCCCCTCGTTTGTTTCAGTTTCCAAGAGTCCTTAAGAGCACTAACCGGCGTGTTGCAGTACATCAAATTCCTGATGGCGTTTTTGTGTTGTCTTGCCCTTCAGGTTGTTCGGAGATCGTCAGCATTACTTTCTCTAAAGTACACGAATTAAAGCGACATCAATAGTGGCCGAGATTTCACCCTTTCACTCTACTCCCATTGATCGGCAGGGTTTTACAGTAATTGGTGATATCCATCTTTGAACGGGCCGTGGAGGAAGTATGTAATCGTGTAAGTAATTTAGTGTCTACCAGCGCGCTGTACAGTGTCGGCCACGACGGGTGTCTGTAATCATCACAGCTGCTCAAGAAACTGCAAATCAGCCAATTACCATGGGACGATATTTAGGCGATTACAATGTGGAGTATACCGTTTTTGTTATTAGAATATTTTAACATTTTTAATTCTACGCGGAATTATTCCTACGAGGACTCATTTGAAATAAAACGTCAATGCAGAGTTTTGTTGAAAACGGATTTTTTTCTTCTTTTATAATCGAAAGGATCGATGATTAAACATGACGGGGTCTGGACTTTTGTAGGCCATAAACAACCCGAGGGCATGCTGCATTGGATTCGCTTCCGGGGGAAATTAAATCCACTGGGTCTACCATCATTAAAAAGAAATAGCAATGAAAACAAAACACAATCGTGTGTTTCTTGATCCCAATGTCCAGACAACACTTAAGATCTGAATCAAAGGCACATACATGGTGAAAGGGGGAAGCATCTAATAACTTTGTCTTATACAAACAATTAAAATACCTGTTTAAAAAAAGTTTAAGCCATAAAAAAATCCTACAATTACTTTATCAATTTTCCCAGAGACGAAACATTACGTAACTACGCCTCAGCATTAAACTCTTCCAAGATGTTCATACATTTCAAAAATGCCATTAAAAAACATTACCGCTGACTCAGCTACTAGTTCAACCAACCGTTTATCAAGCCTTCATAGTTCCATCCTTAGTACAACCAGAGCTTTAATCGTGTCGTGGTTCCCTATACCCTCACCGAGAAGGGAGCCTGAAGTTGGTTCCGAGTTCCGTTTAAGTAAAACGGAACTACTATGTATAAGCTTTACTTGACTTGGTCCAAGTTCCCAGCTCCGTTTAAGAAAATCGAAACCAGGAACTAGTTTCCAGTTCCGTTTAAGAAAAACGGAACTAGATTCTAGCAAGTATAAGCTTTACGGAACTTGGTCCAAGTTCCGAGTTCCGTTTAAGAAAAACTTCCTAGTTCCGAGTTCTGTTTATGATAAACGGAAATACCATGTATAAGCTTTACGGGACTTGGTCCCAGTTCCGTTTGAGAAAAAATGGAACTCGGAACTAGTTCCTGGTTCCGTTTTTCTTAAACGGAACTCGGAACTGGTTCCTAGTTCCGTTTTACTTAAACGGAACTCGGAACTCGGAACAAACTTCGACCTCCCCACGGAGAAATGGTGTATAGATCTTGAAAGGGGAAAACAAACTTTAAAGATATTTTTTATCAATCTTGAATAATTAAAGAATTGATTTTTAAATCTGCGTTACCATGCTTACGCCTCTGTCCTCTGGTGATACTAGTTTCATTGTCTTAGTAAGGGGAACAATATGTTACACCAGGGCCAAGATTAACTGAACTGAAAACCAGTGTGAATGATTGGATTATCATTGTTGAGTTTTGAGGCCAGACTTTCAAGATTATAGGCATACCTTAGGGAGTCTCTTGGTGGAATTTCATAAGAGACTGAATCCATTGAAGAGCTACTCAAAACAAGTAAAAGGTACCCATGTCTTTCAATTTCACCATACTTAATAACCATTTGTCGGGAATACCCTAAAGATGTTAAAACTAATGACACTACAGACTCTTCTACAGCAGCTGCTAACCTCAATCTTACGTACACTGTGCAAACGTAACCAACAAAGACAGTTTACAACTGAGCTGTATGATAGGCTTGATGATTTCAATTAGTGACATACATGGTTCCCCAAGCTACAACATTTACATGTAAGGGTGGATTTGATATTCATGGTTTTGTCTTCAATATTTTGTGATAGGTGTCGAATCTTGGCGTAAAACCTTGTAAGGTTTTGAGATATACAAATTATTATAATGTAGTTAGGTTGAGGATGAAAATGAGAAGCAGCATTATTACTATCATGACCATTTTGGGGTAATTGTGTATTGCCTACGTGAAGTAAAGAATGAGAAGGCCAATGGTCGTTGTGTTTTTCCGGTAGATTCATTCACTATCCTGATATTCACGGTGAGAATGTGACATTACATGATTTTTTCCTAGATTTACATGTGTTAACGAGTCAGAAGACGCTTACACTTCCGGGACACTTAGTCTGCTCGAGGGTTTTTTTCAACGGTATAAATGTATGTCCACCTTTTGTTTATATTTTGCCTTGGTTTGATTTGTTTCCACATTAGTATTGTCTTGATGTTTTCTGTGGCTCGTTTACTTGTTTTAACAACCAGGGTCATTTAAGGACGTGAACGATTTTGGAGGTGGAGGAAAGACGGAGTACCCTGAGAAAAAAAAAACCCACAGACCTACGGTCAGTACCTGTCAACTGCCCCACGCAGGTTTCGAACCCGCAACCCAGAGGTGGAGGGCTAGTGATAAAGTGTCGGGATACCATAACCACTCTGCCACCGCGAAGACCACGGGATATTGTTATGGTCGGTAACATATTCTCATTCAGAAATTGTATTTCCTTGTGCAATGGTATGACGTACGACTTGTTTGTGGTCCGCCCAAATCGATCCAATAAAACCTAATTAAACAATGTTTGAAAGACCCACTGCATCCAAATTGCGGTTGGTGGTATCAATGTGAAAGACTTCAGAAATATTAGTAGGCGATATTACAAATTCCATGCAAGTGAACATAATGGATGGATCTTTACAACAAGGAAGAAGTTCTAGTGGCAAAAGTAGAAGCAGTTTTCTTTTGACCTAGGTCAAAGGTCAAAATGTAGTTCAGAGTGCCTTATTTTTAGTTCATGACATGGTACACCGCCTTACCTAGGTGACCCCAATATTAATTTCGTTCTTTTGATATCAGACAAAATGATACATTCAAACTTTTAAAACCCCTATTGCCCATCTCCATATCAGCGCATCATAATTTGATACTGTAGAAAGTTTGGCCTTCTGTAAGGGCCATAGGTGATGTACTTTTGACAGTGTATTCCAGGTTCTATACCATTTTAAACCTCTATAATGTGCATCTACATTTCATTGAATCACCAGGTGAAATTTCACAAAGTTTGACTTCGGAATGGGCCCTTATATGATGTATTTTTCGCAGTATTTACTATTATATTTTTGGTATTAGTTACATTAACTTTAACCTTAGAAAATTTTTCAAACCCCACATCAGTGAATTTGTGTTGGAACCGATCCAACATACTGACTGTTTTGATGACCCAGCGAATTCAAATTCCGGTTGTGGTATCAATGTGAATGAATTCAGAAATATTACTGATCTTAGTAGGCGATATCAGAAGTTAATTGATAGTGAACCTCAAATAAGATGAACCAATACCTAAGATTTAAATATGATGTGCACATCTGCACATCACAGTTTATTATATTAAGTTCGAGAAAGTTTGGCTTTCTGGATTCTGAGATTATCTTTGGAGACTTGTGCTGATGTACAGACACAGTAATTACTATAGGACACTCAACGTGTGGGCACTTATATATCAATTCTTAGTATTGTCATTGCCTTCAGCAAGATGAGTATGACTGTAAGGAGTTAGAGTATAATGTGTGTGGATGAGGTGTTATGCTACCACATCCAGGTAATGACCTATGATAATGCTATTAAACAATCCCCGAGTTGCCCAATTAGATGCAGTCTTCATATGACATTATTTGCTTCCATGACGTAAATTAATTGTCAAAATCCAAGATGGTCACATGTTGGCCATTTTGTTTTCCTATCAAAATCAAAGTAATCAAATTAACACAACTAGGGACCAAGGGGAACTTCCATGTGAAGTTTGTGCAATAACCCTCCAAACCTTTTTAAGAAATAGCAATAACAAGAATTGTTTACGGATGGATGGACCATAGACATTTGGAAATTTGAATAACCAACCATCTGGTACACAACAAAATAATTGTCTAATTATGTCGCTCAGGAAGTCACTACTAGTTATCATAACAATAGACAATAGTTAATGTATGAGAAAGACTTTGAAGTAACAGAACTATCGGTTAATTAGTGATCTGATAATAAGTAAATGAAGTTTCAGGACAATCTGATATAATCAATGAAGCTGGTAGAGCAAGGATTTGGATAATTAGTTATGATCTTATTAATGTATCCATATATCCCTTCAGCAAATCATACCTGGAAGATGATTAGTCACAAATGAAATATCAGCTGGCTTAAAACTTGCATAAAATAATCACAACGAAAAATCTTTAATGCATATTTATTTAATATGATTATCACATCCACATGTCATCTTTACATGAGCAAGCTTTTGAAAATTAACAAATGAGTTCACGTAACAACCTGGTCCATTAATTGTTTACATGGGGAGTACACATTGTATAAGTTCCCAAAGCGACGACAATACTTACAAAGGATGATTCTGATACACCTAAGTTGTTTTAATGCGATGATGACAATATCTATAGCCACTTTGAAATTCAAGTTTAAATTTTTTTAAACACATGGATGGCAAAAATTGAAGTTTGACAAATAACAGCAGATAAATTGGATGCTGACTAATATTTCAATATTCCACATATGGAATAATGTTAGCACTTGGAATAACATATAGCACTTATTTGGTTAGATAGACTGTAAAGAAGTCAATATGGGAAACAGAACAGCTTATAGTACAAATGATTGTAAACGTCCCCATGTGTGTTATGTAAAACAACTGATCACATCTTTCAAGAAATAATGTTCCCCAAAGAAGGGTAGATACTTTGATAAACTCAATTTCTTCCAGCAACAGAAGTATATACTGTCCTATGCCTATAGGTGTTTCATAGAAAAGTAGACAAAGAGATTATCAACCAACTCCAGAGCTTGTAGAGTTTATCAACCAACTCCAGAGCTTGTAGATTTTGTCAACCAACTCCAGAACTTGTTGATTTTGTCTACCAACTCAAGAGCATGTAGATATTGTCAACCAAATCCAGAGCTTGTTGATTTTGTCAACCAACTCCAGAACTTGTTGATTTTGTCAACCAACTCCAAAGCTTGTTGATTTTGTCAACCAACTCCAGCGCTTGTAGATTTTGTCAACCAACTCCAGAGCTTGTTGATTTTGTCAACCAACTCCAAAGCTTGTTGATTTTGTCAACCAACTCCAGCGCTTGTTATTTTTGTCAACCAAGTCCAGAACTTGTCGATTTTGTCTACCAAATTCAGAGCTTGTTGAGGATTTGTAGATTTTCTCCGGAGAAGTTTGAGTTAGGAATAGGGGACTTTGTCGACATCAACATAGGTAACTACTGGCTATTGTGTCCAGGCAGCTCTTCTCATGGACAACATATGTAACTGCCAATATGGCCAAATTCTTCATTATCCACTACGATTCCATTGGTGTTTCCTCCTCAACTTTATCCTCTTTCACCAGAACCCGGGGTCCATACAGCAGAACATAAGCACAATGCCAATCACCTGGAACCCAACAAAACATCATTACTGATGATAGACATGTTCCTCTTTTTATCTCTTGTTCTACTGAAAATTATTTGTGCACTTCAAGAGGATAAGATGTTACAGGATACAAAATAATCAAGGCAGTTCATTCCTCATTTATATCCACCATTTAGAGACAGGTGTAACATAAAACGTAACCAAACATGTAATTAATTTATTTACAGACAGAGACCTTACAAAGAACAGGACTAAAGATGTCATTAATTTATTAACAGACAGAAACCTAACGTAGAACAGGACAAATGTCATCAATTGTTTTCATCTATAAGATACTGAGAAGATTTCATGCCTAGCTTCCTTCATCTGAACTGTGATAAGCGCAACTACTTACCGCCTCCTGATAGTTTTAACACGTCCTCAGATGCCACTGCAGTCACATGGTCATCATCGTACATGAACCACTGATCTGAACAAAAAAAAACAAAAACAACAACAGTACAATTAATATACAGAGTCTAGATCTTCTGCATCCCTTATTTCCAGATTCACTGGATCATAAATTTGCAACGATATTCCAAAAATGTGAAAAGTGGAATGTTTCACCTTTGCAACTTTTCACTGCAGGCGAGACAGAAACTGATAAGTTGCTATTTTACTGTGGCAGTTTCTAGTATGATGGCAATTCTCAAAAGGTAACAAAAATTTCCTCACAAATATGTATCTGGCTAATTTCGTTGTATTAGGTTAATTTCACCACAATTATAAATCAATTTCATCCAAAATGTGTATGCAGTAAAGTTCCTTTCATTTACTTCATATTAAGTTACAATGCAAGTCAACAGAAGAATTAGATAATCAAAGTGATAATATAATGTTAACTTGCTCAAATTAAATATTGGTCCGAGCCAGAACATACCGCTTGATAAATCATATCTCAGAATTCAGTGTACAAAGGGAGCTAATCCTCGTTCTAAAATGGTAGTTCCTATTCAGTCAAAAAAAAATGGTTTCAAATTATTTTAATGGCTGATCAGCAAAGTAACTCTACCATGTACCCATTAGGGAATGCTTTCTTCAAGATGGTAAACAAAGATGATCACAGAAGGAAGGTGTGCACTTTAAGCTACGTAAGATCATTTAATTATTAGTATACTCTGACCGAGATAAGTCTAACTTAGAAATAGTTGAAATTCATGATGCAATATTTATCTGTGGCTATTTAGTTCATAAGCAACTGTGAACCATTAAAATGTTAAACTTGAGGCATAAATTGCCATGAGTTTCTGCTCATATTGAATGATGAAAACAGCCTTATGTTAATGTTCATTGTCAGAAAGACTCCCCAATGACATCTGCTTTAAAGCAATATGATGTTTATGCTCACAGCCCTATATAAAAAAGATTTGTTCATTTAGGATTTGCCTTTAAAAATTTGTAGCAAGCTCAGCAGTAAAAGTTTTGGTTATGAATTGGTCGCCACCTTCGTAAATGACAAAATGACAAAAATTATATACAATGTAATATCTTTAGTTGAGTGTTGGGATCTCAGAAGCATGATTAATATGCAGATCATACAGTCGAATGCGTACATAATGGATGATCGAAATAAAGTGTATGCATTAGCTATCATGGATGTTGTAATCATATAATTTGTACATGTGATGTGTGTAGTATGTGCTTGCAATTGGTACATTGTGTGATCCCCCAACTTAACCTTTTTTTTTATATGTCAGTTTGAAATCCTTCATTTGCCACAATGTAGCTTTATAAAATAAGTATCTTCTAATATAAATTTAAACAGTCTTAACATTGTAAAAGATTTTGGTTTTCAATGCTTACTTGTACATATTTCCAAATTTTTGTCTTATAAATCAGAATGCATATTCAAAGTGTCTGGGCATCACTTTTTGGAACCGTCCTTACTATTTTCTGCAGGACTTACAACAAATTTTGGAAGACCAATATGTAACATAAACAAAATGAATTTCCTTTTAAAACTGATATCATCCAGGAGTCTTTCTGAAAATGATGATAAACATAAAGCTGTTTTAATAATTTAATATGAGCAAACACTCACAGTAATTAACAACTTTGCAAAGGATTCACAGTTATGAATTAAACAGCAGTAGACAGATGTTGCAACATGAATTTGAACTATTTCTGAGTTAGACTTTGTACTTGTAGCTTAAAGTGCACACCTACGAAGTTGTGAGCCTTGTATTGAAGGAGGTACTCAAGGATGTTCTTTTTAAGTCCTACTATACTCTGACTATATAGGGCCATGTACCCAAAGACTGGTCTTATTTGGTTAGTTTATATCGCCGAGGTACATATGTAGCACTCTAAAGTAAACAAGACAAGCAGCTTTTGCAAAATGGACAAAATTGGTTAGGGTTAGGGTGAAAAAGTCTATCATTGCCATATCTGCCATTCATGACTGTGCCTTTCATCTAGTTCCAAAACTGAAAACAGCTATTTCAGACAACCTATCCCTAAGCCTAACCCTAATATGCAGTGGATGACTTTCTGAACAGCCAAGAAAAGGAGTTCTATAAAAGTGGCATTGAGGCCCTTAAACACCGCTGGCAAAAATGTATAGATGATGAATGAGATTATGTTGAAAAATAATACTATATGTCCAGTATAATTTAAATCCTTCAATATGCGGCTCACAACTTGTCAATCAGCCCTCATCGGTTTTATGAACATCTTGATCTGTCATCTTGAACAGACCATTCCCTAACAGATGAACACTGAGTAAGGTAACTAAGAATGAAAAAAAGAGCTTGTTCATTGCAGTTTGCGCTACAGAACCTTACTCACCTTCTTTCCGCTTGACCCATGCAACATAATGGCCACTGGAACTGGACCTTCCCTTGTGTGTTAGGACAGCATTTAATTCATAGTAACCACTGTTGTTAGATCCGGGATCTAGGTAAAACAAATATAAACATGCCAGTTAGAACTGCATTGTTACAGCTCTTAATTCATAGTAACCACTACTGTTAGATCTGGGATCTAGGCCAAACAAATAAATAGAGGATATTGAATGGTTTCCTATTTAATATAATGTATATTTCACGAGTATGACAGAATATCAATATTTTCACTAGTACAAAATATTGAAATAATCTGTCATACGAGTGAAATATTATTATATTTAACAGGAAACCATTCAATTTTCTATTTTTTGGATTTCATATACGGTACTTAAAAAACAAAATTGAAAACATAAAAAAAAAATAGTGTCAAAAAGTGCGGGAATCAGTAATGACATTATCTCTTGTGATGTTATACTCCACGTCAACTTGACGGCGCCATTTTGAAAGGACTGAATATTTCAGAATTACAGCAAAATAACCAATTTATCTATCTTCGCTTCGACTGGGAAAATCAGCAAGTTTCTATGAGGTTAATACAAAGGTTAGCTCTGATTTGTCAAAAACGAAAAACTTATATTTTCATTGCAAAATCTTATATTTCCACTGCTCATGGCTGCAGTGAAAATATAAGTTTTATTGGTTTGATTAATTCCTATATTTCACTGGCAAAAATGCAATAAAAACAGTTAACTTGTATGTTAGGACAGGTTTTCCTTCACAGTAACCACTGTTTAGATCTAGGCCAAACAAATATAAACTTGTGTCTAAGGACAGCTTTCCATTCATAGTAATCACACTCAAGTAAAATGATATAACACTTTTATATGTTAAAAGGAAAATGAGTCCCTTCTTACTTTCAAATGATACAAATATGCAAAAAAATATTATGCTCACCATTTTCAAATTCATAGGGTTCTGTTGGTCTTTGATCAGATTCCTTTTTAACAGGAAGTGCTTTACCTTCTTCTTTTGCCTGTACGTGAAAGAAAAAAAAGCTATTTTGAATGAAGAATCTAGGAGTTATTTTACAATACATTTATGTTAAACCTGGTAAAGCTTGAGTACTTTGACCAAGGACACCAGTCAGTGTTAAGGGTATCCACAATACCTGTCAAAGTCAAGGGTACCAACAATACCTGTCAGCATTAAGGGTATCTAGGATAATAGTTAGATATCAACAAGGTGTAACACTTGAAGATCAGACAATGCATTGACTGTGGAACAGAAGTAGGCTATTGATTGGTTGAGTATTGTTTATAGAGCTGACGATCCGTCAGATTGTCCCTTGCATGCCACTCCTAAATATACAGACTAGAGCTGTCGACCAATCAGATTGCCCCTTGCATACCACTCTTAAATATACAGACTACTTCGTTACACAGTCAATGCATCGTTGGCTATGACGACCGCTTTTAATCTATTTTCTCATCTTTATATCATCACACGACAAAAGAATAACATGCATTGATATTTAGGGATTCTAAATCAAGGTACATTACTGAAGTTTGTGTACATTTGATACTTCAGTTGGATTGAACTTAAATTCAAAATGAATCGAAGCTCACCCCCGACTTCCGACTTTTCAAGTGTCCCACCTTGTTGATATAGTAGGAGTAGGGGCCCACATTTTTTTTCTGTCAATATTGGCCAGAAGCAGATACCTGTGATACACCTATGCTTAACAGGCAAGTAACGCGAAGGTGATTCACAACATCTTAAGACATCACATAGGAATGAAGGCATGTTTATCTTAAAGTCTCAAGATGTCACAAGTACAGTTAAGTGGACTTTTTCACATTTTACTGGAGTACTTTTTAAAATCTGCAACTGATAGATAAATAATTTGTTAGGTATGATATAAACCAACACAAACCTTTTGCATCTTTTCTGCTTCCCTGTCCTCCATTTCCTTAAACTTATCTCTAGCTGTTGCCAACCTTTCCTGTAGTTCTGGTGTACACAGTTCATATGTGTCAAGACTGAGGGGAAACTTTACATCCTATAGAGAAAAACTCATCATTACAATCAAAACTAAACAAAGTGTATACCTATCAGATCTCTGTGGGATCTGCAACATGACAAAGGAGACCGCTAATTAGCAGCAGATGAAATTTACTACCCTACATTTGAACACTTTCTGTGTTTCCAATTAAAAATCTCGAGACAAAAATCTAAAATTCAGTCTCTTGCTGATATATGTACCATATGTAATTTATTGAATCTGAAAGTAAGAAATTTGTATTATAAAAATTCAGACTTTTATTTATAACAAAATTACAGCTAACAATTTTTATTTCCACAGAATATACATAATTCCCTTGTACTTCAATTGTCTATATGAAAACCTAATATCTCTATGAGAACTTTAATTTTATGTACATGTATTTAATTGTTGTCTGAGGCTAGAACTTACCTTTAAGATTTTTGCATTAATGTTGTCTTTTTCTTTGTAATAGAATCGCACAAATTGAATAGCTAGGTAACCAGGTAACCTGCCTATTTTACTCTGAAAGAAGATTAAGACATACTTTTTTTTTATTCACGTTTTATCATGATATGAAACAAAACCATTTTCACATTTTAACATATATCATGAAAAAAACATGTAAATTTCAAGTTTATGCACATAAAGACTCTTCATAAGTCATTTGTTTAATTGATTACATAATATATATCTATTTTGATATTTGATCAGATCCCAAAGAAGTAGTGAACATTTAGTGAGACACTTCAAACCTTCATTTATGTTTAAGGCATTGAAATGATAACAGTTTTTTAAGTACAATCTCAAGGTTAGTATCCAAGTGCATATTTCTGGAAAAAAAACCTGTTTACTCTTTAATAATGACATTATCTTCACTTAAAAAATGTTGATACTTACACTTTTCTTGTAAACTGCATCTCTACCTAATGTTGGGGAATGCTTAGTTATACTTTCTTCAAGTCTCTACAACATAACAAATGAAAAATCGGCATAAATTCCTCAGCACAACTCTTTTGTATTATATAAGATGTTAGATCTTTTCTTCTTAATCATCTTCTAATCTATATATGTCTACTCAGTGATTGTTTATGGATGAGGGGCAAACTGACCATCATCAAAGCGTGAACAGATTCAGGAGAATTAAGAGAGAGATATGGAGATATGGCTGCAGGTAAAACTGGTAAATACATTTACAAGGAGCTACAACTTACACCACTTCATTCACTGAGGTGCTGGTAATGTATGCTATTTAAGTCCAACTTAAGTATTTCTATGACTTTGTCTTCCTTTGCTTCTCTTTGAACATGAATAGGTTCTGTTACTCATAAAGTGGAATATTTTTTTTATAAATCTGTTTTTGCATTGTGTAATACATGACTATTGTATAAACTTACATTCCGCAATCCACTGTGCATATATTTCACCTCTGAAAAGAAAAAAAATAATGATAAATTTAGCAGAAAGATAAGCAGATCTCAATTCAGATTATCATTGCCAACTAAACTGTTAAAGAGTTTCTCTATATAGGCTTGCATTGATAGAGAGTATTTTTACCTACCTTTCTCTATGAAGCAGCTAAGCTGGTAGAGCTTCTCTATAGACTTTGAAGAAGGTTCATCGTCTGCCTCTTGACACTGCAGGGTAACCTCAGAGTCGATGCCCATATATTTATCTATAAATGAGGCACCTGACATAGCTCCACCTTCTGCCCCCTGTAGATTCAAAAATTTGATTCCCTATAAATCAATCCTGTCAGTTCTACATATCAGGGATTGACACTAACAGTGGCCAAGCAACCCTGATCTGCCAGGATGCCACAGTTTAGTGGGCTGCTACTGATTTCACTCATATGTATGATGTTCATTTTGTTTCAAAAATTAAAACTGATTGCTATATGAAGTCGTTTCTCCACACAAAGTCAGGTATTTTGATTCTAAAATGAAAGTAGAATACTTGTGATTGACTCTGATGTAATTACTTTCAATATTCTCTGGATTTACACAAATAAAGACCAAAAGTGATCTCAAATTAAAAAGTCTTCTGCGAGCCATGACATAATCATCAGAAGGGTCATTTGTGTGAATTATAAAATTAATCAAAAATATCACCTTTTCCCACTACCTGTATGAACACTTGTGCACTTGACTACAAATTAATTGCAACATTGCAACAGACAATATAAGATAAAATAGATATAACAACAAGTATTTTCCATAAAACTAACAGAAATGCAATACTCATTTGTTAGTTTTGTTTTATTTCAATTAAAAAATATCTCCAATCAAAAGCCAGGGCTGAAGTCAGAGACCCACTTTGTTTTTTAACCTTTGGACTCAAATGACCTTGACCTTAAATCCAGTGATGGGCTGTGTTAGCTCAGTCAGTGAGAATGCCAGCCACATAATGCAGGTGAAAATATGAGTTAAGTGGTTTGACACTCCCTACCCATGGCAGTTTGTATTTATTGTGTTTTGAGAAGTGAAGAAATGGACTGATCTGTGCTAACTTTTTTGTACCACATTACCCTAATTTTTCAGGAAGACATGAGACGGGCCTCGGGATGTCATTTGGTGAAGTAACTAATAATTACTCCAAACAGATCCCTGTCTCAAAATGAAACTGGCTGTTTGCCAGGTGATTAACCCAACAAACAAACTTTGATCCAGTGACCTTGATCTTTGGTCTGCTGATTTATCCTTTGATTCAGATCAATTTAGCTTCATAATGTCATACTAAACCTTACTGACCTTGATGTCTGACACAGTGACCTTGAGTTTAGGTCATTCGACTTCTTGTTAAAATCCAAATAACACTACTTCAGTGTCATAAAATGTTCATCAATGAAAAGATACTGTACAAAATTTGACCTTGACCTCTGACTCGATGACCTTGACATTTGATCATTTAAAATATTTGTTTAAATCTGACAAAAGTTTTTAAAAAATGACCATGACCTTTGACCTTTACCTCTGAACAAATAACCTTGATATTTGGTCAATTAACTCCTTGCTAAATTCAGAACTTTAATTATCATGTCATAACTAAATGTTCATCAGAGAAGAGCTGCAAAAATTGACCTTGACCCTTGAACCTGATGCTCTTGACCTTTACTTCTCATATCCATGGGTATTGCCAGGAACATAATTTGTAGACGGACGAACAGACAAACTATCAAACTGATTACTGTAGGGCACTCAATCTCTGATGTAGGGCCTTAATGAAAATTGTCTGATAATATCAAATCATTATTTTATGTAGAATCTTACCTCGATTGCTGGCATTTTCACCTTTTGTTGTAAGCACCTGACTATTTCAGTCCAACATTCATTGGCGTCCTGTAAAGATGTAACAAGGACACTGTTAGTCATCCTATTTGATTACAAATTTAAACTGAAATTTCAAAAATGACCAGGTCAATCCTTCATCTAGCGAATAATGGACATGTCTATATCATCTCAGAATGAAGTGAACATGCAACGTAACAAAGATATGAAGTGAAAGAATTAATCTCCAGTCAAACAAAGGATTCATTCTAATGGTTATTGATGCCAAGTAAATGTCAGACTGGATGGATTACCCAAGTTCTACTGTTACAGATTTTCAAGTTAGCAAAGCTTTATTTTGGAGGTAAGGTAAACTCTGTTGAAAGCTAGAGCCAATCAGCCCCAGCCTGACAATGTATAACATGTGATATCAGTCCTCATGCTGTATGGCAAACTAAGAAATCATCCGTATATTATCAAATACAGTATTATCTAGTTAAGAATTTTTAAGAATTTTGATAATTTCATTGCGACTTGACCTCTCTTAATTATTGCCAATGAAGGTATTACCTGCACCCTCATGCTAGGTAGACAGGCAACGAGAGGTGTCACTCATGTTATAGTTGAAAGGATCGAGTGACATGATAAGCACTCATAAGCAGCCTAAACAAGACACAGATGTCCCTATTAGCGATCAGCATTTTTGAAGGTGTCAAGTAAGTTTGGTAGATATTAGCTATAGGACAATTTAAAATCAGACATGATGATCTGACTTAATTTTGCTAATATATATAGACCTTTATTTGCAGTAGCACCTTCGTAAAATCAACAGGTTGTGTAGACTGTGTTTTCAATATAATGAACAGATCATTCATTATGAAATAGAATATACAATATAACTTCTGATTCAAATAAAACATGCAATCATGTAATCTAACTTTTATGTCACAAATGAAACATGTACTGTTTAGGGGCCTATAGGTACACAATGGCCAAGCTGCCATGTACCAAATTTGAAGGGTATGAGGTGTATACTTTTGGACTTAGAAGCTTTCCAAAAACTGATCCCAAAAACTTTAAAGTGGGGTGGGACGCCGACACCGACGCTAACGTACCGCTACTGCTACTCGTAACCGATGAGCTAATAACAACCATAATTATCATGAAATGAAGAAAGTGTAACGATCAATTAACATTGAATAAATAAAAAATTAAATCATTTTACCTATTTATAAATGCCCCATTATTCACCCCATTATTGTTACATATTGGCCTTACAATTGGATATGCCAGGTTTATGCTTGTTTTACTGTACATGTTTGCCTGAGATTTTTTGCCGATATCAACTAGGATAGTTCGAACTCACTTATTTCTAAAGCATAATTTTGCATAATTCAAACAGGTTCATCAACATTAATTTAATTTTGCTTGAACTGACCGAAGGTTTACCATATGTCCATATAGCATAGCTCATAAGAAAATAAATTAGAGAGGATTTTGTGCAGACTTACTGCCCTATCCAGTACTCTGATGTGGGGACTAATAAATTGTATACAGCATTATGAGTAGAGAATTAGTTATTTATGGAGAGTGGGTTAATGATACAGACCTGTTGAGCATAGCCTCCGTGTTCTGACTTTTCAGCAAATTGAGGGTAGGCCATGTGTAGTACTTGGAGGAAGATGATAGGAGGAATGGCTGATCCTGACTTCTCTACAGAGACACACAGGTCCCTCATGGCTACAACAGTTAATTGTTTAAGATTAAAAAGGGTTTATAACATCTTACATATTCTCTCCTGAATAAATATGTAATCATAGCTGCTACCAAATAAGCAAAACGAAAGGACTCATCCAGTATCATTAATAGCAGTTCAGGGTTTTCAATTAATTCTAGAGAGTATGTTTTTGACCCTCTAGAATCAATTGTGCCTCTTACTTGTCGAATGTTTGGAGGACATGTCCATATGACATCATTTTAACTCGAGATTTGAAATTTAATTTCTAAAATCAATAAATGTCAACGGTCAACTGAAAGTGCCATAGTAGGTATCATAAATTTCAAGTTAACTAGTAGATATAAAACGACATTCTTACTCCCAGAGCAGGTCTCAGAAAGTCACTAGTCAATATAAAACAACATTTTTATCCAAAATACTCCCATAGCAGGTCTCAGAAAATAATTAGTCAATATAAAACAACATTCTTAGACAAAACACTGTACCCGAGGTGATATATCTTGATACTATGAACAGGATTGCATTAATGTACAGATCAAATTATCTCAAATGGAAAATTGTAAAAAGCTATGGAGTCTCTGCTCACTCTAGGCCTAAAAATCCTTTAGCAAAAGTTGCTAAAATACCTTTTTTCTCTTTAGCAAATAAGAAATGGTTTTAGCAAGACAATGTTATTGCTTAGAATTTAATAACTAAATATAGCACACGCATATTTGTTTGATATATATATATATATATATTAATACAATGTGTTTAACTATTTTATTAGTAAAGGCAGGCATTAAAAGTGTTCATTATTTAAGAATTTATAAATTACAAAATACTGCCAAATATCATGTATTACCTCAGCGTAAACAAAAAATATTCAACCAACTAAAAAAGCATTGTATCACACCAAAACAGTTGTGTTTTAGCTGCTATTATTTTCATATTGAACAAGAGATCCCAGAGGGATCTTGGCGCCCACCATTGAATGATCTTTATAGGTTCCATGTCAGATTGATCTTTTCCCTACTTTTCCCTTCCTCTAAGTCTTACTTATCTGTGTAAATTCAGAAACAGCCCTCTAGTACTTTTCAAACAAGGGGAACCTATATACAGAATTTAAGATTTAGCTATAATGGCTGTCTGTCGGCCATGTTGTTTTCGTATTGGTCCCAATATGCAAAACTAGGCACTGAGGGGAACCTACATATGAAATTTGAAAAAGATCCCTTCAGTACTTTCACAGAAATAGCGATAACAAACTTCAATTGTCAAAATCCGAAATGGCTGCCTGTCGGCCATGTTGTTTTCTGATTAGTCTCAAAATGCAATATGCATAACTAGGCACCGACGGGAACATGCATATGAAATTTTAGAAAGATCCCTTCATTACTTTCTGAGAAATAGCGATAACAAACTTCAATTGTCAAAATCCAAGACGGCTGCCTGTCAGCCATGTTGTTTTCTGATTGGTCTCAAAATGCAATATGCATAACTAGGCACTGAGGGGAACCTGCATATGAAATTTGAGAAAGATCCCTTCATTACTTTCTGAGAAATAGCGATAACAAATTTAAATTGTCAAAATCCAAGATGGCTGCCTGTCAGCAATGTTGTTTTCCTATTGGTCTCAAAATGCAATATGCATAAGTAGGCATCAAGGGGAACCTACATATGAAATTTGAGAAAGATCCCTTCAGTTCTTTCACAGAAAAAGCGATAACAAATTTCAATTGTCAAAATCCAAGATGGCTGCCTGTTGGCCATGTTGTTTTCCGATTGGTCTCAAAATGCAATATGCATAACTAGGCACTGAGGGGAACCTGCATATGAAATTTCAGAAAGATCTCTTCATTACTTTCACAGAAATAGCGATAACAAACTTCAATTGTCAAAATCCAAGATGGCTGCCTGTCGGCCATTTTGTTTTCCGATTGGTCCCAAAATGCAATATGCATAACTAGGCACCAAAGGGAACCTACATATGAAATTTGAGAAAGATCCCTTTAATACTTTCTCAGAAATAGCGATAACAAACTTCAATTGTCAAAATCCAAGATGGCTGCCTGTCAGCCATGTTGTTTTCAAATTAGTCTCAAAATGCAATATGCATAACCAGGCACAAAGAGAAACCTGCATATGAAATTTGAGAAAGATCCCTTCAGTACTTTCACAGAAATAGCGATAACAAACTTCAATTGTCAAAATCCAAGATGGCTGCCTGTTGGCCATGTTGTTTTCCGATTGGTCTCAAAATGCAATATGCATAACTAGGTACTGAGGGGAACCTGCATATGAAATTTCAGAAAGATCCCTTCATTACTTTCACAGAAATAGCGATAACAAACTTCAATTGTCAAAATCCAAGATGGCTGCCTGTCGGCCATTTTGTTTTCCGATTGGTCCCAAAATGCAATATGCATAACTAGGCACCAAAGGGAACCTACATATGAAATTTGAGAAAGATCCCTTCAGTACTTCCTCAGAAATAGCAATAACAAACTCCAATTGTCAAAATCCAAGATGGCTGCCTGTCGGCCATGTTGTTTTCTGATCGGTCCCAAAATGCAATATGCATATCTAGACACCAAGAGGAACCTACATATGAAATTTGAGAAAGATCCCTTTAATACTTTCTCAGAAATAGAGATAACAAACTTCAATTGTCAAAATCCAAGATGGCTGCCTGTCAGCCATGTTGTTTTCAAATTAGTCTCAAAATGCAATATGCATAACCAGGCACAAAGAGAAACCTGCATATGAAATTTGAGAAAGATCCCTTCAGTACTTTCACAGAAATAGCGATAACAAACTTCAATTGTCACAAGAGATCCCAGAGGGATCTTGGCGCCCACCATTGAATGTTCTTCATAGGTTCCATGTCAGATTGATCTTTTCTCTACTTTTCTCTTCTTCTAAGTCTTACTAGTCTGTGTAAATTCAGAAGAAACCTCTAGTACTTTTCAAACAAGGGAAACCTATATTTGAAATTTAAGATTTAGGCACCAAGGGGAACCTTTATATGGAATTTGAGAAAGATTCCTTCAGTACTTTCTGAGAAATAGCGATAACAAACTTCAATTGTCAAAATCCAAGATGGCTGCCTGTCGGCCATGTTGTTTCCTGATTGGTCTCAAAATGCAATATGCATAACTAGGCACCAAGGGAAACCTACATATGAAATTTGAGAATGATCCCTTCAGTACTTCCTCAGAAATAGTGATAACAAACTTCATTTGTCAAAATCAAAGATGGCTGCCTGTCGGCCATCTTGTTTTCTGATTGGTCTCAAAATGCAATATGCATAACTAGGCACCAAGGGGAACCTACATATGAAATTTGAGGAAGATCCCTTCTGTACTTTCTCAGAAATAGCGATAACAAACTTCAATGGTCAAAATCCAAGATGGCTGCCTGTCGGCCATCTTGTTTTCCGATCGGTCCCAAAATGCAATATGCATAACTAGGCACCAAGGGAAACCTACATATGAAATTTGAGAATGATCCCTTCAGTACTTCCTCAGAAATAGTGATAACAAACTTCATTTGTCAAAATCAAAGATGGCTGCCTGTCGGCCATCTTGTTTTCTGATTGGTCTCAAAATGCAATATGCATAACTAGGCACCAAGGGGAACCTACATATGAAATTTGAGGAAGATCCCTTCTGTACTTTCTCAGAAATAGCGATAACAAACTTCAATGGTCAAAATCCAAGATGGCTGCCTGTCGGCCATCTTGTTTTCCGATCGGTCCCAAAATGCAATATGCATAACTAGGCACCAAGGGAAACCTACATATGAAATTTGAGAATGATCCCTTCAGTACTTCCTCAGAAATAGTGATAACAAACTTCATTTGTCAAAATCAAAGATGGCTGCCTGTCGGCCATCTTGTTTTCTGATTGGTCTCAAAATGCAATATGCATAACTAGGGGAACCTACATATGAAATTTGAGAAAGATCCCTTCTGTACTTTCTCAGAAATAGCGATAACAAACTTCAATGGTCAAAATCAAAGATGGCTGCCTGTCGGCCATCTTGTTTTCTGATTGGTCTCAAAATGCAATATGCATAACTAGGCACCAAGGGGAACCTACATATGAAATTTGAGAAGCTCCCTTCAGTACTTTCTCAGAAATAGCGATAACAAACTTCAATGGTCAAAATCCAAGATGGCTGCCTGTCGGCCATCTTGTTTTTCGATCGGTCCCAACATGCAATATGCATAACTAGGCACCAAGGGGAACCTACATATGAAATTTGAGAAAGATCCCTTCTGTACTTTCTCAGAAATAGCGATAACAAACTTCAATGGTCAAAATCCAAGATGGCTGCCTGTCGGCCATCTTGTTTTCCGATCGGTCCCAAAATGCAATATGCATAACTAGGCACCAAGGGGAACCTACATATGAAATTTGAGAAAGATCCCTTCTGTACTTTCTCAGAAATAGCGATAACAAACTTCAATGGTCAAAATCCAAGATGGCTGCCTGTCGGCCATGTTGTTTTCCGATCGGTCCCAAAATGCAATATGCATAACTAGGCACCAAGGGGAACCTACATATGAAATTTGAGAAAGATCCCTTCAGTACTTTCTCAGAAATAGCGATAACAAACTTCAATTGTCAAAATCCAAGATGGCTGCCTGTCGGCCATGTTGTTTTTTGATCGGTCCCAAAATGCAATATGCATAACTAGGCACCAAGGGGAACCTACATATGAAGTTTGAGAAAGATCTCTTCAGTACTTTCTGAGGATTAGCGATAACAAGAATTGTTTACGGACGGACGGAGGGACGGACGGACGGAGGGACGGACGGACGGACGGACGACGGACCACGGACGCAGGGCGATTTGAATAGCCCACCATCTGATGATGGTGGGCTAAAAAGAACACACTTGAGATTACACTGAAATAATGTTATTTTCAACTTGATTTTCAAACCACAACTTATGTTTTAATCTTATCGTTCCCGGGACTTTTTTTTTTTTTTTTGCGAAAATTGAATTGACTGTTCCTATTCCTTTAGATCATATTGGTGATAATTATAAGTTATTGGATTTGGAGAATATCTGCTGCATAACCCATTCACAGCATTTCCAAACAGATGCATTTCCAAATAGATGCTTCATACATAAATCACCCTGAACAAATAATTTTGCAGCCCTGTCACAACGTGGAGTTTACCGTGAATTGTACCTTATGTAATGTTCGTGATACAAGACATTGAATAATACATACTTGTGAAATACTAAATAATAATGTACATACAATTAATGAAAGTTGAAATAACATTGAACAGACAATTGTCATTTTGTTTTTAGAGCAATGTAAGCTTGCGGCACAGCCAGAACATTCGTCTGCCATAGGGTCACAGCTGCCATGTTTTTGCCCAAGTTATCTAAACGCTTTACAAAGCATTGCCCATCAAACAAACGCTCAAATGATTCAGATTTATTTAAGTACTTCCATTTCCTGACATACATGACATGTGCTAATCATGTAGTTCGATCACAGGATAAGTTAGATGCAATGACATCGTAATTAGTGAAAATGTAAGTGGTTGAATTAAAGATTGAAGACAGGGGGATATTTATGCAGTCTATATATATTATGTCTTAGGTTAAAAACAGTTTCGCAAAAGTTGCGAAAATACTTAATTATATTTTCGCAATTAGTGATTACATTTCGCGAAATGCGCAAAATGCGATCGATAGCGTGAGCACAGGGAGTGTATAGACAGAATGGAGCAGTGATTCAGTATGGAATGGGTCAAATCAATAAATAATTACATTATCTACTGATATATGTTATGCAGGTATTATATTATTGCAGATCTACTTTGTCTGCACACAAAACTTTTGTGCTACGCTCAGTGTCCCAGAATTTCACAAGCTCTATATACAAAGCTCTATATACAAAGGTATTCCAAAAACACAAGATTCCTGTTTCTCAAAACTTGTACCAAACATAATCTATTCTTAATGTGACTTATAAGTGAAGTTGTTTAGGCACAAGGCATACAGTTTTGAGTAGATATCCATGACATTGGCTTCTATATTTCATCCTTTGGGTTTGTTTGACAGCATACATACCTCATACCTAGGACGGAGTCAAATCACACAAAATGGTGTTTAGACTAATATCAGGATTACCTGCAGTAATGGAATCAGCAGGAGCAATGGCTCCACCCATGGTTATGTCCCCTTTATACCTGTAAGTTATCAGGTGTAAACACTTATTATATAGGACTGTTACTGTCACACAGATTACCTAAAATCACAGGTATTGTTAAGTCACACAATAAACTAATGGACACCAACCAAACTTAAACATTGGACACTTTTGTTAAATATTGTATTAATACACTAAATTAACAATGACAATTTCACAAACTGATAAATAGTTTTTAATTGGTTGTATGTGTGTAAAACACATCCTTACATAGAAAGCAAAGTAAGCAGATCAATGGCTCACATAGATATACTGCACTGGCCAAATCCCCACTTAAAAGTTGGCATTAATTTTTACCCTCAACCTTGACCAATGACAACCAAAATCTTATCTGGTGTATCATGTATAATTTGATAGTGATATTATGAAGTGAAGACATAAATATATCCAGGGATTCATGAAATATCTTACCAACAAACTTTGCACAGATGGATGGCAAGTTAAAAGTTAACCCAATCAGCTATATATAAGTGGAGGTATAAATTAAACAATGAAGATGAAAAATATGTATCATTTACTTTTTCAGGGCCTCTGTGAGTTCTGGAATTGATCGTAGACACTGGATGGTAGCATTCATATAGCAGGTGTTTCCTAGATTGGTTAAACCACTAGGAAGCTCAAGCTGAAAAATATGATGTTATATTACTGGTAAAAGAGATAAAGCATTTGGTATCTGAACAAATGATGGCACCTTTTTATAGACTTAATTCATACATACTGATACCTAATACTGAACAGTATGTTTCTATTAATGATACAGGGGACAATCATGTCCCACTTCTTTATCATTCAAAGTTAATTTCCTTATTAGAATTTTTTCCCTGACCTTAAAAATTTGCCTACAAGCAAGTAAAAATTCTCTAAATGACTGGTTCATTTTTCCTCATGAAAAGAATTTTTTTAATCAATTATTTTACCAAATTGAATATTCTTCAGTTCTGACAACTTCACTAGTATCTTTTTCTTTCAAACAGATTAGATAAATACCAAATCATCAAATTTAATTTGCATGCCTGGATCATGTATGCTAACAATGCAGAAAATAAATGGCAAGCACTTATAAACACATTTCACTGGTTGGGAAATAGACTCCCTGGCCTTGACAGAGTTATCAAGACTACCCCCAATCTAACTACAGTACTTACTGCTGTCGCCAGCTGCTCCTCACTCATATCCTCCATAAACACTGTCTTCTCTACTGGCTCCTGGGGCAGCTCCTCAGCTGTTCCCATCATCAGGAATGTAGCACCCTGATCAGATAAGAAAAGTTTGTCAAGGATTTGTTTACCTCAATATCAGCAGTCAAACTTCTTTTGACAAATAATAGCAAATCACAAGAATCACATGTAACGATATGTCTTGTGTGTCCTACTTTGTACTAAGTTAGAAGTAAACTCCACTAAACTTTCAGTATTTTTGCCTAAAATATTAACAACCAAAAAACAACCTCCACTTAATAATATGGAAGTACCTTGTATGCATTGATATTACAGACATTTGTAAATATTGATGCATTACAAAATCACTAATTCTCAAATTCAACAAAACATGTCAGTTTAACCCCAAAAATAACTCTCTCTGAAAAATGTGGAGAATTCCAATTAAATCAAATCACCAATGATTAAATTGTTTTCCCGAAAAGAATTATGATTCAACAATGTTGAATCAAAGTTCTTTGACAAACGAAAAAGTTAACTCTTGATGGACAGGTATTAATACTCTCGTCAAATTTGACAAGCCTATTGTATAAAAACAAAAACACAAAAAACGAACGTAAATCCAGATTTACAGTTTTCCAGTTTAGCCAATTACTATACTGTGTACACCATGTGCTTGCCAGTTGCGTTCTGTAAGATTTGCTTATGGTTGTTTCATTATGTAACTAAAACAATTATGACAGACATAAATATGGCTTTGCCCCTCTTTTGTTGATTTATTTTAATGATGATTTAATTATCAACTGACCATGCTTGTTATCTATGCCTTGGTTGATTGGCTAGCTATAGCTATCACCTGTGGTGTTCAGTTTAACAAACACCTTTGCTGATCACTGCCAATTGTTAGACATTAGTGAGGTGTCCTCTATATATATAATAGTAATATAGGGTTTTTCACTGAGGATTCCTGGCACTCTCTGTTATGGATAGGTGTCCATTATATGAGGGTGTCTAGTATCTACTATTACAGGTTTGACTGTAGTACTAGGTAAATATTTCATTAATCAATCAAAATGATGTGTAACTATATATGAATTAGTCTGTACTTACATCCTTCAGCTTCACTTTTCCCCATTCATCATCCTGTCAAAGCAAATTAGTACAATAAAATCATCAATCAAAATTATCATTTTAAGGAAATACATGTACATCACTCATTCAGGATGCCATGTAATCTGAAAATGACTCCACTAACAAAATAGTACCCAGTGCAAACTCTAATAATTGAACTGAAAACAGAGATAAATTTATACATTTAAACAATTTATGTATTATAAGGTAAGCTAAACCTTCTTGAATTAAAGTTAGTCAGTCCAACTTGCCTTCAATACAGCTCCCTTCATCATAACTTTCTGTCTCTCTGGCTGGACACCTGATAGAGCAAACAGCTGAGCCTTGAGTACAATAGGAGGCTCATCTGTGTCACAGTCCACATCACTGAACTTTTCCTTTCCCCACTTAACATTTACTGAAAGGATAAACATTAATTATCATTAAATTGTAATATTATATCAGGATGGCCAAACAAGGGTCATGCAGACTAGGGTGATGCCGACATGGAAACAAGTCTGATTGAAGACTATAACAAATCCCCATTCTATATATGTTAAAGATATGTATAATGTAATTGGTAAAAAAACACATGACAAAAAATAAATTATAGGGTAGAAACCTTTTACATATCATTGGCTAACAAACAAATGTGAACTGAATAAGAGCAGGCCTAGGGCAGGCATCTTTCTGTATTTGCTTATAATTACAGTATATATATAAACATATCTTAATATATGCTACAATTAATGGATCTTGTATTTAATAACATTAACCAACAGTTGACATATTTAAAGTAGGGACTAATATATTTCTTCCTTTAAAAACTAACCAGAAGCAAATGCTGTTCACACCAAATTGCCACAAAACAATTTGCTACATCATTAATATTCCATCTATCTAAAGTAACCTCATTCGAACATGTCAGCATTGGCTGTGTGGCATGTTTAAAAAATGGAATGAATGTACCCAGCGAAACAAATATAAAATGAGAAGTATTTACTGGACCACCATTTTCAATCCAATTGTTATGTAGTTGAATGAAGCCTTGAATGTAAATAATCGTGAGTTGGGTCTTCAATTGCTATTTTTGACACTTTTAAACATTTAAAATTTAGCTGTTTAGTGTTTAATATAATCAAAATCCTAATTTGGTAGTCTGCTCAGTGTAAATCTGCATAGGGAAGTTAGAGGTTACACGGCGCTTGCAATTGTCATAAGCTACGGCGCGTGATCCTCTAACATTGTGGAAATAGAGTCACACCTGATCATGATTTTTGAAAAGAGTATTTAAACATGTACATCATCGCACGGGTTAATTGTAGTCATCACAGAAATATTAGAGGAAATTAACTAATGGCCTTAGAATGTTTAATTCTATATCGGAATTCTGATCGCTTTTACAACAAGTGTGCATGGAAATTGTCACAAATATACTTCAGTAGGGACCCTAAATACTAGAATACCAAACAAAACTCCATGAGCATGTTACAGTGTTACCACACATGACAATGCATTTTGTGAGTGAAACTCGGTCCGTATTTTCCATTTGGAGATATGAGTATTTCTAGTGATTTTGTGTATATTATTTTCAATGATTTTAAACTAAACCGAAAAAAATAACCTTTGTATGATGGCATGTTCTACACTTTTAGTCTCCTCCTCAGTGAACTTGCTTCTTTTCTACAGGAAGTTATCGTCTGTCCGCCGGCTCTGTGCGCATGTCCGTCAATATAATAGTAGTTCCACAGTGACGTTATGAGAATTTGGGGAAAAAATAAATATTTGAACGAACACGATTGTTCCGTTGTATATTTCTATATTTTAATAAATATTTTCAGGACATGTGATCATAAATATTTTAATGTGATCATAAAATACACATTAGTCACGGACTGAATAATATAGCTTCCGAAGAAACGGGCACCTGCCATTGACTTCTAACTGGAACGTTAACAGTTTAACAAACTTTTGGATTGATTGTAATTTGTCACAACGGTTTATTCGTCAGATCTTTGATGTTATGGTAAGTTTTATGTTATGGAAAAGTTGATTACGTTAAACTTTGAGGTGGTCATATTAAAATGATCATTTGAAACTTTGTTTATAAACTTTACGATTCACCTGTTCAACTGTTGTGGCCAGCCTGTTACAGGTGTGTACATAATATTAATCCAGATAGCAATGTTGGGTTTTGTATTCTATATACATATATTAATTTTAAGGTTTTAGTGTTAGATGTATTAAACTTATTCAATAATTATTTTTTAATGTAAGCATAATTGTAGCCCCTACAATTTTTTTCTATGACAGAATTTGTGTGACGAACATGGATACTTACCGTTTTGTTTTGAAGTAAATTCGACAGTAGTTTTACAATTCACTTATTTTTTCTTTATTCCATACTGTAATTCTAATAACTTGTCAATTTTTCCACATTTTTTCCTGTACACACTTATGTTCAAACACACAGCTTAACTTTGTTTTGAATGTCCATTTGTTTCTTGTTTCTGTATTTCAATGTATATGTGATATATATACTTGTAATATTATTAGTTGATAGAACATCATATCTGTGAATTATGATATTATCATTTCCCGAGTATGTTTTGTCTAGTGCGGTTTGTACAGCAGTATCCAGAGGGCTTGTTTGGTAGGGGCTGTCCTAGCCTGAGTTTCCTCTCGCCCTGCATGAACCTACATTGTATGTCCAGTGTACACAGCCAGATTATATATATATATATATGAATCATCTATATAGGTGTTTGGGGGTAAATAAATATCTCATGTGTCCGAAAATGTAAGGTAGGTGTTATGTCTTACCTGATTTGATTTTATCTACACCAAAATCTTAATGACACCAAATGGTGTCAGAGAATACCACATTTCCATATATATAGTAGTGTTCTATGGTCCTTCACCAGACATGGTGTCAGTGCCAGAGGAAGTAAATTTAGTGCCAGATTTTGAACAGCATGATTACTTTGCCTCCTTACCTTAGTACTTTCTATTGTAGATACCTAAGTTAAAGTACCTTGTGATTTGTTTTTTGCCTTTACATTGGTTTAAACATATTTTATTTGCCTTTGATTGGTTCATAATGACAAATAGGATTGGGGCACAAGTTCTAAACCTTTGCCTTATATAATTAACATTGTTTCAATGTTTTACATTTTATATACTGTACATGTTTATCGACATACAATCTCCAAAGAGCTTACATTAACTATGGTTGATATATTTAATGGGAAATAAAAACTCTTCTTTCTGGCTAATGTAATATCATTCATAGAATAATAATCCGTCTGAAAATAGAATTTTTAATTTAAGTTGTGTTCATTAATATTATCAGTGAAAACATACATCTGACAAAATTGTCCAAATGCTGTTTCTGTGTCTGTGACTGAGGAAACTGAAAAGCTGCATGGAAAACTTTCCTATATACACACATACAATAACAACTTAAATCTCCAGGTATTCCATGGGAATATAAAATATCAAATTCTTGGGAGAGTGAATGGTCTGAAGCTCTACTTGCAAGCTGTGAATAATAAACCATTTGAGATAAAAACAATAACAACAAGATATATACTAAAAAAAAAAAAAAAAAAAAAAGACTAATTATGATGTAATAGACACCACTCTATTAATATATTATTATGATATAAATAAAACACTGAACCTTTGCATTTGGTTTAACAGACTTATTGACACCCAAAGGAAATTCTCCCTCGTTATAAGTTGGCAGGAAAATGGCTAGTAATTATAATGTACCAGGATTGCATATACTCCCTCTGACACTCTATTATTTCTGTCAACTTTGCTGGAAGCAGCAAGCATTTTACAAGGAGCCTATGGAGCATCAGTCTGTGTCTTGTTCAGTGAGTTAGCCACCAGCTACTACAAACAGAGCTATACATTGATCACTGTATACTATAGAGTCTACTATATATATTACACTGTGTATATACAGCTCTTTCTGCCCATCTGATACTCCAAAACTTAATTGATTACTTCATCATTATCAGTACTTAAAGATTATAGTATATGTATATATACATGTAACCACCATAGTATGTATATTTCATGTTCTGACTATATATTGAACAAAAGGAATTTTATTGTTGATTCCTTTTCCTGCTGCATACTGCTAATTGACTTAGGCCCATGTGCCTTTATCTACAACCATTGTATATGTTCCTCTGTATTGCTTTTAATTAGTGTGTTGTTAGATCCAGGTTTTGTGTTACACCTAGCCAGGTATTGTTGAGGCATACTAATAAGCTTTACACCTATTGTACCGGAGAATAAACAGAATCGTCTGCATTCAGAATTAACATGTGCCATAATTTTATCCACTTTGTTAAACGTCTCTGCTAAGTTTTGAAAAGTGACCAGAAAATCTTGGATTAATCATGAAAATCTCTTTCTATCAGAGTTTGTGTTATTATTGTATATAACTGACATCCTACACTACTTAGATAATCTGATGTCTTTCTGAAATCAAATATATCAGCTCTGTTTTCAATTTCACTATCTATAATTACATATAATCTATGCTTCAGCTTGTTAGTAATTTTAAATAGGCTATTTTTATGATGTCTTAAATTTTGTTGTATCTGTAAATAAATCTAAAAGTGTTTGATAAATTTAAAACTTAACTTGCTGACTGTTACTCCTATCCAATTTCAGTTTTAGAAAGCTGAAGTTGTAATGATAAAATGATCATGTTTGGACTGATTTAGATAACTAATTCAAGTATTTTCAGCATTGTTAATCTTGGCTAGGTGTAGGGAGAGAAAAGTTAATTTTTCCTCAGTTATGATTAGACGTTGGTGGTACACAGTGGTCTACATGTTTACTACACTATTATAGTAGTCAATTCATCAACTTACAGAATAAATACTGACTTCTTTTATAAATGTTGGATATTTAAAAGGAAAAAATGAATTTAATTTAATTTAAAAGGATTAAATTCTATAAATGGTTTACTCAAGTTTTCCAAAACTATAATAATTGTTTTTATAAAAGAACTCTTCTAAACAAGTCGAACAATAGATTCATTGTAGTCCTATTGTATACTCATTCTCGTGTAGTTGTAGAATTTTTATATAAGTAATGTAATATTTTAATTAAACATATTAAGTATTTTACCTGTTGACACAGAAATTAATTTACAGAGAAATATTTTACCATTATACATGATTGTACAAGTAAATTTCTGAGATCTGTCATATACGTTCCACAAAAGAATATACAGGTTGCAATGTAATGAATATCAATGATTGAAATCAATTGTGGTCATAGGGAATGCTGGGGTCATTTCATTACAGTATTGTATATAACTATCTTGTCTCATTAGCTCTGCCTTATACACCACACAAGACAACTTTTTTGTGTCAATGAAAATGATAATTTCATGAATAGCTTGCATACACTGTTTAAATTATTATAGAAAATGGAGACATGCAAACAACAGGGGTGTGGTAGAAAATCCAATACTGGAGGTAATTATGTGGCTGGTAGTGGTATGGGCCCAGTTTACTTATTGATTTGCAACAAACATTCAGGTTATAGGTCCAGCCTTTAAGTAACTGACAGTCGGTGATGTAGACCGTATAGACGTTTTACCTGCCAGGTGAGTATCTGCTATCACTGTTGCATATCTGCTGCTTTGTCGCGGTCACAATAGTCCTATTTACTGTTTACGGTGCTGTATTGTTTTGGATCGTACCTGTGTACTGGTGCCCACTGTATTTTTTGTGATTTTGTGTACACTGGTGTGTAGACATTGTGTCTAATTCAATCACGCCAATTCATGTTTGGTCTCCCTTCTGAATGGTATGGAAGCTTAAGATTTATGGGATACTTGAGGTGAGTTTATAAATATACAAAATATTGTTTATACTTTCTGGTATAAATCTATTGTCTTTTTCATCTTGGTAATGCAACAGTTACCTGTCTGTCATTCTACATAAAAAATGTTTAATCAAATTACTCCAAATGGTCACACATATTGCAGTATATTATAGCTTCAGTGCAGGCTAATTGTAAGGTTGAATTCAAAATCTCTGTATCAACCAAAATCAAATAAATGAAAGTAACTGACATAAACAATTCTGTCGCAATTTCCTCATTAAGTGTATACACACTATGGTAGAGTGATTCCTTATGAACATTTTATGTTGAGATATTGACATGTACAGCTACCAGGGTTTTGTACCTACAGGTACAGATTATGTATCAATGGTGTCATCATGAGGATATATCTCGTTTTAAACTCTAGTGTGTACTATAGTGCTGAGTGATTGTTTACAAATTGTTGTTCATATATACTTGGAATTTTGTTTTATTCTCAACTCTGTGCTTGTATATAAGAAAACAACAGATTAAAATTGTATATATATTGTGATATAAACATACTCTCACAATCCTGTATTTAATGAAATTTGAAGTATAGTCACGTTAGATGAAACCAATGTTAAATGTGAAATCAGACTTGTCATTGACTGTATGGTGAACCGTTGAACACTAGAGGGCTTGGATGTTCTATTCCGGATCTATTCCATCTAGGTAGTTATATAGATTTATCTCTGGTTTGCCAAAGGATAAATGAGATTTTTACTGTAGATCATATATCAGCAGACAGATATGCAAATTTTTGCTGAGAGCGATATACTTCCATTACCTGGTTGTTGATATCAGATGAGCTAGATGATTCAATGAAGGTTTGTAGTATTCCATGTGCATGTTAAGTAAGTTTAAAAGTCAATGTTTGAATGATACAGTGAATAATTAAGTACAAAAATGCTTCATGTGTCAAGCTTATCAGAAACTTTGTACTGTTGACCGTCTACTTCCCTTATACATGTAGCCTGTATCATAAGTTATTGCCCCTATTTCAAAAATTATCTCCCCTGATTTGCATATTATCTCCCTTGATTAAAAAATTCTCTCACGACTATTACCCCAATTTTCTCAACCTGTTCTCACAGGTTCATGACACATTGTCCTTCTATTATGTAAGGTTAGCGGCCTCACAACAAAGGTATGTAATATATCCCCAGTATCGATGTCACTGCCTGTGGTAGACTACATGTATATGTATAAAGGTACCAATATCATCCCCATACCAGGTAGAAAATGAAGGTAGTAATGAAGTGGGTGATGATTGGTGTGTGACTACATCGTCAATGTGTAGGTATTTAGGGTTAGCCATGTTATTGTAGACCTGATATATTTACTGACCTGTCCCACTCCAGGACACTTGTAGTCTCACACATTTATCACTAGTCTTGTCATTAAACTCCAACACTAGCCCATAAGATTGGACATGCTATCTAGTGTAAACATGGACACCACATTGTCCAGAGATGGCAATTGCTTGATGGCAGGGTTAATAATGTTGATAACATTATTAGCTGTAGCTGTAGAGGGGTGATAAGGCATAATTATAAAGTCAAACTGACCAATTTACACACACTAGTTCAAATTTTAACTTCTTGGATTTCAGATCTGTTTGTACAAACATAGTCATTAACACCACTAAATCTAGCCTATATTACACATACATATTTATTACATGTATACATCTTATGTAGATTCCAAATACTGTAGCATTGTTTTGTTCTTAATAAATTCTTAAAAGCTGGAAAAAAAAAAATACATTAACTTCAACTAGCTATAGTGCAGGTATTTTCTTTGTTAAAATAAACTTCATCAATATATGTGTAAAAAAAAAAAAAGGAAATAAATAGCAATTTGTACTAGCTAGATTTGTTTAGAAATTTAGAAGAGGAAGAAAACTATCAGTATACATGTAAAATATATAAGATTTTAACAAATGATAGTAACATTATATAGCTACTGCATTCAATATAGCCAGGTTTGTTACTGAGGATCTGGTTCACCATCCATTGATGCTTTAATTTAATGTCAGTAAAAAGTTGGTGATATAATTCAACCTGACTGGCCTCGATCACTACATAAGGCCTGACTCTTCTACCTGTAAACAAACAGGGACAGAACGTACTGTTGATCAATGAAAACATCAGTGTCTGTGTATCGAAGTCCTCAGTGAGCCAGGTTCAATCTCCAGGTATTGTCCTGTGTTTGTCATCATTCTAAAACACCGGAAGTGATTCTGTTGTACCAGTTGAGTCATAGATATGTATCAAACATAATTCTGAATAATATCAAGAGCACCTGATGATCCACTTGATTCAGATCACACACAAAAAAAATACCACACACTGCGGATAAATGTTCGGTTTAAAGTATTTTTGTGTGTACAGTAAAAACATTGAGAATGTGTTGAATACAGAAATGAAAAGTTGGGTGGGGAGCAAATTAAAGGAGGGATCTATATACAATTAGCTGTATGAACTGGTTGAACCAGTAGATGATCATTTAGTCACTGGAGTGGTAGGACCACTAAAGGAGTGCAAAAAGTAAGATAGAACCGAGTATAAACAGGAGTAACGGGTTATGTGTTATACAGAGGTAGAGTGATCACTTGATACTAAACACCTTGTCTCCATTAACCATATAACTCATACAATTATGTAGCAGTAAATCAGTATTTCAAAGCACTTTATATAATTGTTTGATGGAAAGTTATTTGAAGCATCTCAGTTTTGTATCCAGATTTTATCATTTTAAAAATAGGCTGCAGGTGCATTTTCATTAAGTTGATGATTAAACTGAATTCGTTTTGGTGTTTATGTTTGAAGTACGTATACCTGTAGAACAAGTTTGGGCTATGCAGGTGAAATATGATGATCACCAGTCTCCATAGCCAATAACATCATGTCTCTATAGTTTATATATATAATTAAGTTACAAGTGAAAATTGCACTGGATCTTAAGGTGAGATGTATCGGGTGTAATTCATTCACACCTTATAACCAGCTTCCTTAGTCTGTTATAGGTGAGATGTACAGGTGTAATTCATTCACACCTTATAACCAGCTTCCTTAGCCTGTTACAGGTGAGATGTACAGGTGTAATTCATTCACACCTTACATGTATAACAAGCTTCCTTAGCCTGTTACAGGTGGGATGTACAGGTGTAATTCATTCACACCTTATAACCAGCTTCCTTAGCCAGTTACAGGTGAGATGTACAGGTGTAATTCATTCACACCTTATAACCAGTTTCCTTAGCCTGTTACAGGGTGGGATGTAGAGATGTAATTCATTCACACCTTACATGTATAAAAAGCTTCCTTAGCCTGTTACAGGTGGGATGTACAGGTGTAATTCATTCACAACTTATAACCAGTTCCTTAGCCAGTTACAGGTGAGATGTACAGGTGTAATTCATTCACACCTTATAATTATAACCAGCTTCCTTAGCTTGTTACAGGTGAGATGTATCGGGTGTAATTCATTCACACCTTATAACCAGCTTCCTTAGCCTGTTACAGGTGGGATGTACAGGTGTAATTAATTCACACCTTATAACCAGCTTCCTTAGCCTGTTACAGGTGAGATGTATCGGGTGTAATTCATTCACACCTTATAATTATAACCAGCTTCCTTAGCCTGTTATAGGTGAGATGTACAGGTGATATTCATTCACACCTTATAACCAGCTTCCTTAGCCTGTTACAGGTGAGATGTATCAGGTGTAATTTGTTCACACCTGATAACCTGATGTTTCTGTAGGAGATATAATCACCCTATAATGTTCCCACTGTCACATAGCCCTGATCATTCTACAGACACAGCTAATTACACTCATTGAAAATCAACAGTGCTAAAAAGACAAATTAAGAACTTCAAACATTTTGTGGTTCACTTGTCATACTTCAAAAATGTCATTTTTCATGCCAATCAATCTCGTGATACATATAAAAGGGAACAAAGGTTCATTGTCAGTCTTCCTTCCTAACAAGTAATATTTGCTATCAGTTTGCCCCTATTTAGCTTTCCATCAACATCAATTCTCTGCCACAGAACTCTTCTTCTTACGGTTTCCCTTCTGTACCTCACCTGATATGAAGACACAAATCAAAACTATGTGGTGTTCCTTTCCAAAAGCTGTATCATTAACAATCACTTTAAAGATTTGTTCAAAAATCTATTTTGCTCCTGAAAAAATCTTTCCCAATCCATGCGTTTTCTTCCCAAAATGAGACAAAAAGGCCCCATCCAAAACCATGCAGTGAGAAAAAAACTCTGGTCAAATTTGAAGGGAATATTAATATTATGGTATGGCGTACTTCCAGCATAAACGTTTTTTTTGCTCAGAGATCTCCTACTATAATTTTTGACCGATATCTTTGTACGTGGTATACATTATAATGATCATGACATCAAGTAGTGTTTAAGGAGTTGGAAACTTTTGATTAATTGTTTTCTGCTAACCATTATAAACTTAAACATTTACTTTGTAGTGAAAGGTAGCATGCCACCTAGCCACTCTTAAGGTGATGTAGATCTTAATTTAATTCCTGATAGTATTTCTTAAGCTTGTTTTGCTGTATTTTTGGGTTAAGAACCTTAGATTTGTAGAAAAATAGATACAAATCTTAATACGGTAGCTTCATTTTCCATTTGGTTTATAAGTTAGTTATAATTAATAGCCAAATTGAAATGAATTCTATTATAAATCATATGTATTTTCTGCTCATTTACTAATACAATGTAGGTGAATTTAGAGAATCAGTGATGTTGCAAAATTTGATATTTGTTTTTGCAATGCATCAATGATCACACATTTCTATAACATATACAGAGTGCTTCGGATCAAGTGGAGGTTTCAAGTGAAGGATTTTTGGTTGTTTTTGTAAAAAAAATTAGAATTTTAGTGAATTTTGGAGTTTGCTTAAAACTGAACAGAGGAGACATAGTATCAGTTTGTCCCCGTCCATCCCTCCTTTACTTTCCATCAATTTCCTCTTTCCCTCTGCCCCCGTTCCTTTGATCCAACATCTTCATTTGTCTCCCCTTTCTTCCCACTGTCCCCACCTCCTCTCTGGCTCTTGTCCTTTACTTACATTTTCCATACACAGTATATGTCTGCCCATAGCACAAGCTATATATAACATCTACATATATATTGTTAATTCCCCTGTTTGTAGGTTTGCTATCACTTCATGCATTTATCCTTGTCATTGGTTTCACTGACCTAATACCTGGACTGAGAAGTAATATCATTTGTGTATTGAACCTCTGTCTGACAATAGGTGTAGCTGGTGGCCATTTGTCTATATCACAAAAACGATAACCCTAAGCTACACTTTCTGGTCGATTGCATTTAAAGGCAATCAGTCATGTGTATTACACAGCAGACTGACCAGAGCTGTGTGGCCACTCCTGCCCCAGGCCAACCAAAGAGGGGGTACATCAATATTTAGTGGCCAGTAAAGATGATCCCTCTGTGACAGGTGATGGTTGACTGGTACAGAGTAACGTGGATGTTCACCTCATTGATTAATATCATATTTACTCCTGGAATGACATATAAAGGTGATATAAAACTGAAGCAGAGTCGCGATCGGCAGTTCAAGCTGGTAATGAACAACTCATGTTTTATTTCCGTGGGTTTACATGTACACCACCACATACTCGCATGGATGTGGATTTTATAAGGTACAGGTAAGTTGTCTCAATGTCTAATTATAAAGTACTGTCAGCAATCTCAAGTCAGGCCATTAATTAATATGATCTAGATTCCACATTAACGATGGCCAGCCACCCTAATCTGGATGCCCCATTAACCAGCCACCACTAATCTGGCTGTCTTACTTTGTATAGTTAATGATCTATCACTATTCTGTTTCTGTTTGTCCTGTTAACCACTAACCAAATCTTTCTGATTGTCCCATTAACCAGTTACCACAAATCTTTCTGTTTGCCCTGTTAACCAGTTACCACTAATCTGTGTCTGTTTGTCTAACAGCCAGTAGCCTCCATTAGTCTGGCTGTCCCATTAATTAACCACCATTTATAGCACTGTCCCACTATACCAGCCACTAATATGACTGTCTCACTAACAAGTCACTAATATGTCTGTCCCACTTACAAACCACTGATATGTCTGTCCCACTAACAAACCACTGATATGTCTGTCCCACTAACAAGTCACTAATATGTCTGTCCCACTAACAAAACCACTAATATGTCTGTCCCACTAACAAACCACTGATATGTCTGTCCCACTAACAAACCACTAAAATGGATGTCCCACTAACCAGCCACTAAAATGGATGTCCCACTAATATATAACCAGCCACTAAAATGGATGTCTCACTAATTATATAACCAGCCACTAAAATGGATGTCTCACTAACCAGCCACTAAAATGGATGTCTCACTAACCAGCCACTAAAATGGATGTCTCACTAACCAGCCACTAAAATGGATGTCCCACTAATATATAACCAGCCACTAAAATGGATGTCTCACTAACCAGCCACTAAAATGGCTTTCTCACTAACCAACCACTAAAATGGATGTCTCACTAACCAGCCACTAAAATGGATGTCTCACTAACCAGCCACTAAAATGGCTTTCTCACTAACCAACCACTAAAATGGATGTCTCACTAACCAGCCACTAAAATGGCTTTCTCACTAACCAACCACTAAAATGGATGTCTCACTAACCAACCACTAAAATGGATGTCTCACTAACCAGCCACTAAAATGGTTTTCTCACTAACCAACCACTAAAATGGATGTCTCACTAACCAGCCACTAAAATTGATGTCTCACTAACCAGCCACTAAAATAGATGTCTCAATCACTAACCAGCCACCACTATAATTTGTCTGTCCCATTAATCAGCAACCACTAATCAGTTTGTCCAAATAAGCAACCAAAACAGAATGCCCTTAACCAGGAAACCAGTAATTCTGCAGCACTACTTTGTAAATTGAAAATCTGAAGTCTCGACTATAGAACCTGCGTACTGTGGTTATCATACTCTGAGGGGCAACATTTAGGATGGAGAGAGTTTTGAAAAAGTTGAGTACAGATTGACATACCAGCTGTGATAATTCAAGTTTCCCTTTAGGCTAGTGGTAGGGAATTCTTAAAGAGAACAATTAACAGCTAAAGTTTTGATTTCATCTATACCATGACATTTATATACAATACATGACCACTCTTGCATAAGTATGTATTAGGTATACATTCAATGTATGTCTCAGATTTATTAGCTCATAACTTAAATTAGTAATATTATATATTAGTATAGGTTTATTATAGTACAAAATGTAAAATCAGCAATGTCTGGTAGTAATATACCAACTGGTGTTGAGTATAGGGACAATTACTGAGCATGTTTAATTTACGGATCACACACAATCAATAGGCTCTAACCAGCGGCATCTTGTTTGCATTGTTTGTCAGACAAAGACCTCCTCACAAACATCTCCTGTCAGAAAAGCATTAAAGAATTTCTTTAATTGATGTTTTACTTAACGTTTTTTGCATTGAAATTAATCCTTTTGAAAGTAAATCTGGTATTTCAATCAGTATCATTTAGTATTTAACTGTGATATGTACAGTACACATTGAATACTGCCACAGAGAAAGTCTTCTTGGTAAATACACATTCCACTTGAATTAGTGGACTGGAGTTTTTGATTTTGAGATATGAACAGAAGATTTATCATTGATCTTGGAAAGTAATAAGATTTGTCAACAGTACATAATTTTTTTGTGTAAAATCAGCAAAAGCATATATACAAGCTGATTACATGTTCAGTGTTGTACATGGATGTTTGTCTTTCCTTTGGCCATGTCAATGCTCCATATAGGCCTTGAATGATTTTCTGACTGAAAATTTACATTAATGTTGTGACATTGTGAATCTAAGATCACATTTTTATGGTAAAGATTGTTCCTTGATACAGTGAGCAATCTTCATAATCATGAGGATCCAAGTCCTTAGAAAACCCTGTTAATTGTTGAAATTTGAATTATAAAGTGTAACAGAACATGTGTAATGGGTCTGAATGTGAGGCATTAGTGGAATTATAAGGTCACAAGGATCAGATGAAAGCTAGGTTCTGAGATTAATGTGATATTTACAGTCACTGTGGCAATGTTAATTGTTTCTCTTTACACATTATAATGATGTACTAGACTCTGGGAGATTTCGTGTTTGACTTCAATCAATTCTGGCCTATGTTATAATGAATCAAAACACATCAGAACCACTGTAGGGGCCAGAAAATTGACACCTCTCTCATGTCCAATATATTATTTATATAACTGGGAATCATAACAAGTCTAGTCCCTTTGATACATAATTCATATATTTGTAAGATTGATTGCTCACCTCCACAAGAAAATGTATCCTGAGACATGCACTCATACGTATAGTAAGCAATAAAGTTTGGGGGTTGGGTGTTGGTCTGGGGTGTTTGCCTATACATGTATATAGATCTAGGTTGTTGGTCTGGGGTGTTGGCCTATAGGTCTATGTTTTGTCCTATCGGTGTGGGAGTATTGGTCTGTTGGGCTAGGGTGTTGACCTATAGGTCTGAGGTATACGTATTGGCCTATAGGCTGGGGTATTGACTTATTGGTCGATCTAGGGCCTTGGCATATAGGTCTGAGGCATTGGCTTATTGGTCTTGGGTCATGGCTTATTGGTCTTGGGTCATGGCTTATTGGTCTCGGGTCATGGCTTATTGGTCTTGGGTCATGGCTTATTGGTCTTGGGTCATGGCTTATTGGTCTCGGGTCATGGCTTATTGGTCTGGGGCATTGGCTTTGTGGTCTGCACTATTGGCGTATTGATCTTGAGCATTGACCTATTGAAAGCTATAATAAGTCCAAGGAGCATTTTGACATGCATATAATCAAAGGCATCCCTATTACTTAATGTTACTCTAAATGATTTTGTATGATGTTGTAATGTTGTATTGTTAATAGATACCCTAGAGTACAATCTTACGGTCAATGATGGGAGTATATAATACACATACTCAGTAATGTCAACACCTTCTTAGCCTAGTTTCCAATGTCATTGTATCACCTTTTATCTACTGGGTACCTATACACTTACAAAACTGGACACCTATATTTACCAGTACCCGATACCTGTATAATTGTGCCCTAACCACCAGTGATAATGACGTACCAACAATATTTATAGACCATTTTAAACAAGTGGAGTAACGGATGCTCAACTTACAGATTGGTGGGAACTTGTCCACAGCTGTACATAGTTCATTGAACTAGAAATTCAGTGTAAACCCTAAAGCAGAACAAGTCCTCGATGGCCGAGATAGAAGATCTCAATATGCTGATTCATGTCATTAAACCAGAATAATTGAACTGGTATCGGACACTTGACTGTAGATAAAGCAGCATTGTGGGCCAGTAGTGAAGGCTGGTTCTATCTTTGTCGGGGCCATTTTACCATTGAAGAGTTAATGTGAGTCAAAGAAAAAGTGAACATGGTGCTTGGATCAATTATATCTCTTAGTCAATATCGTAAAGAAAGCCTATTGTCATAGAGTGATTATGCCGTGCTTTTGTATACAGAAAAAAAATGTAAAAATGTGTGACCTTTCACTCCCAGGGACTAGAGCACAAGTGAGAGAAAACATATATACATACTTAATTAAAGTCTGACATTGAATTTGATCACTTTGCCATTGTAATGGTTGCACGTATGTGTAGGTATACTTTTGTAAGTGTGAAACATGTCAGTGTAATATAAGGACTGGTCAAAGCAATTTGAGAGTTTTCTGCTGTTATCGGGGAATTTGTGCATGAATAGCGAAACGTCAAGTTAGTATTTTGTCAAAAACTAGTCTGAATGTTTCAGAAATACAGCAAAATAACCAATTTATCTACCACTGCTTTGATTGGAAAAATCAGCAAGTTTCAATGAGGTGATAACAAAGCTTAAGATTGACTCTGATTGGTCAAAAATGAAAAACTGCTCATTGCTGCATTGAAAATATAAGTTTTATTAGTTTGATATTTAACTGGCAAAAATGCAATAAATGTATATATTATTCAAAAGCTGTTTTGAATTGACCTGTATATATATCATAAGCACCTAATGTTTATTTTCTGTGCTGTTTCATATATCTATCTGGTTCTTTTACTTACATTATTGCTCTCTATTTTATTTACCCTATATTATATTTTTATCAAAATAACTTGTCATGTTAACAAAATTTCTGATTTTGCCCTGACTTTTCTGCCCTGGAAATTGTCCTACCTCAGCCAGAAGTTAGAGTGCAGTATAATAAAAGAAAGGAGAATGTTACCACAGAACAGGACTCTAAACATGTTGTTGATGAGGATACAAGCTAAAGGGGCATTTTACAAATATCTCCACTATTTGATAACGACTCAAGGCTATTTCATTTTTCAGACTTAATATATCTCCATTATATTTTGCCTTCAGTCAAATTTAATGGGTTGTAAAATGCTGTCATGCAGTAAACTTCCCAGCCGTATATGTCTAGGATCATCTTGATGTCTTTAATATGTAAATGGGACTTTATTCAGATATCCAGGGTTAGTTGGTGAGGATGGGACCTTTGCTGGTTTCTGTGGGTATATGGACCATTCTACAATTGAGTAACTAGGTATATTAATTCAATTGTCATATCACTGCATTTGAATTTACATAATTTTATCATATTTATCAGTCTTAAATGAAATAATTTCAAGCTTAAATCAGCCAGATAAGAATACTTAAGTGTGTAATATGTAAGATGTAAAGAATTATCAAGGATCATCTTGTGTGTTATCTGATACAGCTAAACGCCTGGGTGACTTATACGTGCCTGTTTCTGTATTTCCAGGTCTACTGTAGGCGTACCTGGATGTGATGGAGGAGACCAGTTCTGTATCTGTTATTTGTGATTTATGCCTGAAACCTGTCTACAACTTTGCAGGCTCTAAACGGGATCAATAGCAATATAAATATGTAAAGACCAATATCTTGTCATGTGATATCAACAAGAAACCGTGTGGAATTTTTCTTTGTGTTTTTGTACAAAACTAGAATGTGTGACCTTGACCTCTGTGTCTTTAATGACCTTGACCTGTGTGACCTTTAAACTTTAATCATGCGGGAAGAGGATATGGAAACGGCCATCAAGGTCGTTATTGTAGGGAACGGAGCTGTGGGAAAGTCCAGCATGATCCAACGCTACTGTAAGGGAATCTTCACCAAGGAATACAAGAAAACCATTGGTGTGGACTTTCTGGAGCGGCAGATAGAGTAAGTACACAGCAATTTATGTATGGCTTAATACCATTGTGTATTGTAAGGTAAAATGTCTCAAGTCTCACAGTTAGTGTTTCCAGATATGATCTGATAATAGGGAAAACCAATGAGATTGGCTTTAAATGATCTATTACAATATATATATAACTACATGTACAACCAAATAATGTTCCACTGAAGAAGTTAGTATCAGCTGGAACCTAAAACTATTAACTATATTTATTGATAGAGACTTGTGAGGTTATCTTACTAAATTATATCTCACCCTACTTTTCCTACGATTATAAAAGTTTGTTACATGTATTACAGAGTAAACAATGAGGATGTGAGACTGATGTTGTGGGATACCGCTGGACAGGAGGAGTTTGATGCTATCACCAAGGCTTACTATAGAGGTAAGGCCAAACTGTACTACATGTGTGGCATTGATCAGTGGTACCAAGGCTTACTATAGAGGTAAGGCCAAACTGTACTACATGTGTGGCATTGATCAGTGGCACCAAGGCTTACTACAGAGGTAAGGCCAAACTGTACTACATGTGTGGCATTGATCAGTGGCACCAAGGCTTACTATAGAGGTAAGGCCAAACTGTACTACATGTGTGGCATTGATAAGTGGCACCAAGGCTTACTATAGAGGTAAGGCCAAACTGTACTACATGTGTGGCATTAATCAGTGGCACCAAGGCTTACTATAGAGGTAAGGCCAAACTGTACTACATGTGTGGCATTGATCAGTGGCACCAAGGCTTACTATAGAGGTAAGGCCAAACTGTACTACATGTGTGGCATTGATCAGTGGCACCAAGGCTTACTATAGAGGTAAGGCCAAACTGTACTACATGTGTGGCATTGATCAGTGGCACCAAGGCTTACTATAGAGGTAAGGCCAAACTGTACTACATGTGTGGCATTGATAAGTGGCACCAAGGCTTACTATAGAGGTAAGGCCAAACTGTACTACATGTGTGGCATTAATCAGTGGCACCAAGGCTTACTATAGAGGTAAGGCCAAACTGTACTACATGTGTGGCATTGATCAGTGCCACCAAGGCTTACTATAGAGGTATGGCCAAACTTTGTGGCATTAATCAGTGCCACTAAGGCTTACTACAGAGGTAAGGCCAAACTGTACTACATGTGTGGCATTAATCAGTGGCACCAAGGCTTACTATAGAGGTAAGGCCAAACTGTACTACATGTGTGGCATTAATCAGTGGCACCAAGGCTTACTTTAGAGGTAAGGCCAAACTTTGTGGCATTGATCAGTGGCACCAAGGCTTACTATAGAGGTAAGGCCAAACTGTACTACATGTGTGGCATTGATCAGTGGCACCAAGGCTTACTATAGAGGTAAGGCCAAACTGTACTACATGTGTGGCATTAATCAGTGGCACCAAGACTTACTATAGAGGTAAGGCCAAACTGTACTACATGTGTGGCATTAATCAGTGGCACCAAGGCTTACTTTAGAGGTAAGGCCAAACTGTACTACATGTGTAGCATTGATCAGTGGCACAAAGGCTTACTATAGAAGTATGGCCAAACTTTGTGGCATTAATCAGTGGCACAAAGGCTTACTTTAGAGGTAAGGCCAAACTTTGTGGCATTAATCAGTGGCACAAAGGCTTACTTTAGAGGTAAGGCCAAACTTTGTGGCATTGATCAGTGCCACCAAGGCTTACTATAGAGGTAAGGGAAAAATTTGTGGCGTTGATCAGTGGCACTTAGGCTTACTTTAGAGGTAAGGCCAAACTGTACTACATGTGTGGTATTAATCAGTGGCACAAAGGCTTACTATAGAGGAATGGCCAAACTTTGTGGCATTAATCAGTGGCACAAAGGCTTACTTTAGAGGTAAGGCCAAACTTTGTGGCATTGATCAGTGCCACCAAGGCTTACTATAGAGGTAAGGCCAAACTTTGTGGCGTTGATCAGTGGCACTAAGGCTTACTATAGAGGTAAGGCCAAACTGTACTACATGTGTGGCATTGATCAGTGGCACCAAGACTTACTATAGAGGTAAGGCCAAACTGTACTACATGTGTGGCATTAATCAGTGGCACCAAGGCTTACTATAGAGGTAAGGCCAAACTGTACTACATGTGTGGCATTAATCAGTGGCACCAAGGCTTACTTTAGAGGTAAGGCCAAACTTTGTGGCATTGATCAGTGCCACCAAGGCTTACTATAGAGGTAAGGTAAAAATTTGTGGCGTTGATCAGTGGCACTAAGGCTTACTACAGAGGTAAGGCCTAATTTTGTGGCATTAATCAGTGCCACTAAGTCTTACTACAGAGGTAAGGCCAAACTTTGTGGCATTGATCAGTGGCACCAAGGCTTACTATAGAGGTAAGGCCAAACTTTGTGGCATTGATCAGTGGCACCAAGGCTTACTATAGAGGTAAGGCCAAACTTTGTGGTGTTGATCAGTGGCACTAAGGCTTACTATAGAGGTAAGGCCAAACTTTGTGGCATGATCAGTGGCACCAAGGCTTGCTATAGAGGTAAGGCCAAACTGTACTACATGTGTGGCATTAATTAGTGGCACCAAGGCTTACTACAGAGGTATGGCCAAACTTTGTGGCATTAATCAGTGGCACCAAGGCTTACTATAGAGGTAAGGCCAAACTGTACTACATGTGTGGCATTAATCAGTGGCACCAAGGCTTACTATAGAGGTAAGGCCAAACTGTACTACATGTGTGGCATTGATCAGTGGCACCAAGGCTTACTATAGAGGTAAGGCCAAACGGTACTACATGTGTGGCATTAATCAGTGCCACCAAGGCTTCCTATAGAGGTATGGCCAAACTTAGTGGCATTAATCAGTGCCACTAAGGCTTACTACAGAGGTAAGGCCAAACTTTGTGGCTTTGATCAGTGCCACCAAGTCTTACTATAGAGGTAAGGCCAAACTGTACTACATGTGTGGCATTGATCAGTGGCACCAAGGCTTACTATAGAGGTAAGGCCAAACTGTACTACATGTGTGGCATTAATCAGTGCCACCAAGGCTTACTATAGAGGTATGGCCAAACTTAGTGGCATTAATCAGTGCCACCAAGGCTTACTATAGAGGTAAGGCCAAACTTTGTGGCTTTGATCAGTGCCACTAAGGCTTACTACTGAGTTAAGGCCAAACTTTGCGGCATTAATCACTGCTACCGATGCTTTTTGTAAGGCCAAACTTTGTGGCATTGTTCAATGCCACCAAGCTAGACTTACTGTAATTAAGGTCAAACTCTGTGGAATAATTTAAATATGAGGACATGCAATGTTGTATGACTTCATATAACTAAAGAATTTTGAGGTAAAACCAACATGAATGACACCATCATAAATTACTTTAGTGGTTTTTACATGTCGTTCTGTATAAACACCAAAACCACATAAAAACAAAACTCTACAGCGCTTTATATCTCAATTACTGTGTCTCCTAAAGTCTTTGCCTTCCAGAAAAGAAGTTTGTGTATTAAGATAAACCAAATCATTGCATATACTTATTAGAATTGTGTAATTTTCATAGTCTATTGGGTATTCACATTTGGAAGTGTATATGCATATATGGAAGGAAATGTAGAGGAGGCTATTTGGGTATTTGTATATATATATATATATATATATATATCTACATAATTCCAATTTGTATACACTTGTACCTAATTCACTATTACCAAATTAGAGGAGGGGGGAAGGGGAGGGGGGGGGGGAGATGTCGGGGAGTGTTGATATGTCTCTACTACAAACCAGGCCAATTTAAAGGTCAAGATTGAACTTTGTTCACTATCTCTACAACATTGTTCTGATGTAACCTCACTATCATTACAACATTGTTCTGATGTAACCTCACTGTCTCTACAACATTGTTCTGATGTAATTATATAACCTCAGTCTCTACAACATTGTTCTGATGTAACCTCACTATCATTACAACATTGTTCTGATGTAACCTCACTGTCTCTACAACATTGTTCTGATGTTACCTCACTATCTCTACAACATTGTTCTGATGTAACCTCACTATCTCTACAACATTGTTCTGATGTAACCTCACTATCTCTACAACATTGTTCTGACGTAACCTCACTGTCTCTACAACATTGTTCTGATGTAACCTCAGTCTCTACAACATTGTTCTGATGTAACCTCACTATCTCTACAACATTGTTCTGATGTAACCTCACTATCTCTACAACATTGTACTGATGTAACCTCACTATCACTACAACATTGTACTGATGTAACCTCAGTCTCTACAACATTGTTCTGATGTAACCTCACTATCATTACAACATTGTTCTGATGTAACCTCACTGTCTCTACAACATTGTTCTGATGTAACCTCACTGTCTCTACAACATTGTTCTGATGTAACCTCACTGTCATTACAACATTGTTCTGATGTAACCTCACCGTCTCTACAACATTGTTCTGATGTAACCTCAGTCTATACAACATTGTTTTGATGTAACCTCACCGTCTCTACAACATTGTTCTGATGTAACCTCAGTCTATACAACATTGTTTTGATGTTACCTCAGTCTCTACAACATTGTTCTGATGTAACCTCACTATCTCTACAACATTGTTCTGATGTAACCTCACTGTCATTACAACATTGTTCTGATGTAACCTCACTGTCTCTCTACAACATTGCACTGATGTAACCTCAGTCTATACAACATTGTTCTGATGTAACCTCACTGTCTCTCTACAACATTGTTCTGATGTAACCTCAGTCTATACAACATTGTTCTGATGTAACCTCAGTCTATACAACATTGTTCTGATGTAACCTCACTGTCTCTACAACATTGTTCTGATGTAACCTCACTATCTCTACAACATTGTTCTGATGTAAACTCACTGTCTCTACAACATTGTTCTGATGTAACCTCACTATCATTACAACATGGTTCTGATGTAACAGTGTGATCCTTATCTGTATCAATGTTGGGCCCAGGTGAACAGATCCATTAAGCATTGTATTTCAGGTTGCCTCTGCACATAAAATATACTATACTTGCCAATAATTAGAGTGAGATTCTCAATTTGTCACACCAGTGATTATTAGATCCTCATTTTGAAAAAAAAAACACTGCCTATAATATTCATTAAGATCCCATTAATAGCAAAAAAATGAACAGCATAAAGTGATGTAATAAAGATGGCTTTAAACCACAGGCCAGTAAGTTTGAATTTACATTTCTTCACTTGTGCCTAATATGTAGAACCTTATATTAAGTTATTAAATTTAAACTACAGAAATTATCAATATTGATAGATTCATTTATACACATATTAGTTGCCAGGTATAGTCTCCATCAATATCTGGATTTCTGTATATGCTTATAGTTATATGGTGTCATATAGTGGTCATATAATGAGCAATGGCATTTGACAATGATATCTGGTAGGTTTATCAGATATTAGGATACATGTAACACTACAGCATTAGATATGTGTAACATGTAGATCCTATAATTATGTTTAAAGTGTACCTCTACTTAATATACTCTATACCAAAGTAACGGTTAAATTCATTATCATACCTCTACTTAATTTACTCTATATCAATTCAAACTATCGGTTAAATTTGATTATTTAATCCCATAACTTTGCTTAACTGTGTTTTAGTCCTGTGTGATAGTCATGCAGACATAGCAGACTAATAGTTTCAGTTGGCATTCATAGTCAATATGAATGCCAACTGGACAGAGGCAAATTCCATGAAGCGCGCTAGCTTGTAAATATACAATGATGTCTAAAACAAAGACATGGTAGACTGATATATATATATATATAGGTCTTATTGTCTAAAACACAGACATGGCAGACTTACATATATATATAGGTCTGATTGTCTAAAACACAGACATGGCAGACTGATATATATAGGTCTTATTGTCTAAAACACAGACATGGTAGACTGATATATATATATAGGTCTTATTGTCTAAAACACAGACATGGCAGACTTACATATATATATATAGGTCTTATTGTCTAAAACACAGACATGGTAGACTGATATATATATATAGGTCTTATTGTCTAAAACACAGACATGGCAGACTTACATATATATAGGTCTTATTGTCCAAAACACAGACATGGCAGACTTACATATATATAGGTCTTGTTGTCTAAAACACAGACATGGCAGACCCATGTTAGTCATTTTTACTTGGTTCCAATTTGAATGTTTAAATGTATAGAACTGGTAGGTAAATATTTCTCCGTTATCAAACAATGTACACAAGACATTGGTGGGAGAAGTTCCCCTAGCATTGTTACTTACACCATTTACAAACAAACAGTGTATTGTGATTTTTCAACTGAATACTGTAATCCTAGTAATGAATGTAGCCTCTCTGTGTCAACAGGCAGTGCCACCTATATACCCGAGGATTAATCCGCTCTCCGGGGGCTGCAGGTGTAAAGATTTACCTATTGTTTATTATGGGTCATTAATTTCGCTATCAAATTTGACCTTTTGTCACCTTGAATAACCACCACAATTAAAATAGGACTTACCTGCCATAGTCCATATGTAAAGTAGTATACACAAGGTATATAATTACCATTCACACACAGGGGACAAATAGCATTAAACCATCAGTAATCCACAGTTACCCATCTACTTAATGTTTCGTTTTAATTTGAATTATGATATGAAGAATAATGGAATGAAATGGATAAATTGGAGACAGGACCCATATATTACACTGATAAATTAAATACTTTAATTTGATACATACAGTACAATGTATATATGTGTCAAATCAGTGTAGAAATCATACAAGTCCTGGGATTGGCCGGACCCAAAGGAAAACACTCAAGTTCTGAGATACATCTAGATCTGTTTGCGTGTCACAAGGGGGATAATGCTGCAGTCATCACTGATCTCCCGCAGAGCTCCTGCAGCTAATCGGTGGTGTTAAATTTAGTATCAGTGTTAAGGTATACAGACTCAGTATATGTAAGGCAATGACACATCAGTGTAACAGATTCTGACGAAGTATAACAAACCCAATAGCTGTTTATAGGGGAGTGTTTAAATCAATAACCGGGCCATTATTGGTAATATTTTAATCACACATTTGACCTTATAAACACCCCAACCATATACTTATATATATGTAAGTAAATAGTCTGTCACATTTTTGGACAAAGTAGTCATGTACATTCTATGCTTTGTGAATTTCTTAATCTTAATAAGTCTTGCCATTGACATGATAGTCCCATATCATCATCTGTTTTAATACAAGTGTAAAAGTGTCTCATTCTTTATTGTCCAAACAATGTCATACTAATGTACACTGCTCCCAAATCTTGATTGTTATTGTATATTTTCATTTCAGTCACATTCTTTTTATAAGAATATGGTAACAGCGTAATCTACAGTCAAATACGGTAGTGGAGCACTAATTTTATTGATAACTGAGCATTTATTGATATTTTGTACCAAGTATTGATACAGGCAGTCTGGTGTAATTAACACCTAGATTTATTATATCATTATAAACAACAATTATGTACAATTATATTGAATTTAATATGATGTATGTGATAGGTCAGGGAGTATCTAACCTTATATCACCAACGTTATAATAAGTACATAAAATAACACCAAAGGGCTGCTGATTCCTTTGTCAGAATCCCCACTGTCATGTTAGTGTTAGGGGCATCTATAAGCTACTATTTTAAACAAATTCTAAGTTGATATATAACTCTGTACAAGATCTGGTGTGGTTGTAATTGATCAGTGATGCCCTTGGCTCTCCAGATCTTGTTTAGTGTGACTTTAAATTAAAACATCTGTAAGACCTGGATACAACATGTAATTTGGTGTTGATATGTGCCTGGTCTAACTTTTTAATGCCACATTCTTACACAAGGTCATTAGAAGTCCAGCTCTATACGTGACCCATTTACATGGCTAGTATATATATATATGTCTCAATTAGGAGTTAATGAGTTTAACTCTAGGCCCAGCAGGTGACTTTCTAACCTGCACACTTAAAAGAACCCTCTGATTAGCTGACTTATGTTTTGAATATGAGAGCCGCAGGACCTAATCTTCTAGACGGACCACAGCACCATACAGATTATCACCAGGTGTCGGGCTAATCTGATCCCACTGTGATGTTCTCAGTAATTAATACGTACCTGCTTTGGTAAATCCTGTTCTACTAATATTCCCAGCACAAAATATTGATTTCCTCATATTATATTGTTTTGTATCCACCTACAAATATAAAACTCCATGTATGTATTTTAATCAATTCAAAGGTTTGATAGCAATTGTTTCTCTTTTCCTATCAAGTCAGATTAAAGTAGAATTGATCTTTTTCTTATTGTCGATTGTCTGTTTTAGGAGCACAGGCCTGCGTGCTGGCGTTTTCTACAGTTGACCGAGATTCATTTGAAGCTGTGGAATCATGGAAGAAAAAGGTAGTTTACTTATGGGAAATCATTTGAAATAAATTCTGGAGGAGTTACAAATTTAAAAAAGCAAACTGTAAGTCTGTAGCTGTGAAACAATGAAATACTAGTAACATTTTCATTGAATTGCAGTAGACATGGGTACAATTTCTTCCAGGTATAGGAAATGAACATCTTTCGATAAAATCTGGAGTTTGTGATACATTTATTGATTTCATGCACCTACCTATGCAGACAGGTACATATAGGTGTGGGACTGTCTTAATGACCCTATCATCCTCTAACAAATAAATACAACTGCAGCATGAGATGACTTAATATAGCAGTGTACAGAAGATAAAATTTGCCGTCCACAAACAGGGACTAGATATAGTGGACCAATTATAGTGACTGAAGTAACTTTGGCTGAAACATAGTATTTGTGGGACAAACAGATAAGTGGTGACTAGTTTGTATTTGTGGGACAAACAGATAAGTGGTGACTAGTTTGTATGAGGGACAAACAGATTAGTGGTGACTAGTTTGTATTTGTGGGACAAACAGATAAGTGGTGACTAGTTTGTATTTGTGGGACAAACAGATAAGTGGTGACTAGTTTGTATGTGTGGGACAAACAGATAAGTGGTGACTAGTTTGTATGTGTGGGACAAACAGATAAGTGGTGACTAGTTTGTATGTGTGGGACAAACAGATAAGTGGTGACTAGTTTGTATGAGAGACAAACAGATTAGTGGTGACAAGTTTGTATGTGGGACAAACAGATTAGTGATGACAAGTTTGTATGAGGGACAAACAGATTAGTGGTGACAAGTTTGTATGAGGGACAAACAGATTAGTGGTGGCTAGTTTGTATGTGGGACAAACAGATTAGTGGTGACTAGTTTGTATGTGTGGGACAAACAGATTAGTGGTGACAAGTTTGTATGTGGGACAAACAGATTAGTGATGACAAGTTTGTATGAGGGACAAACAGATTAGTGGTGACAAGTTTGTATGAGGGACAAACAGATTAGTGGTGGCTAGTTTGTATGTGGGACAAACAGATTAGTGGTGACTAGTTTGTATGTGTGGGACAAACAGATTAGTGGTGACAAGTTTGTATGAGGGACAAACAGATTAGTGATGGCTAGTTTGTATGAGGGACAAACAGATTAGTGATGGCTAGTTTGTATGTGGGACAAACAGATTAGTGGTGACTAGTTTGTATGTGTGGGACAAACAGATTAGTGATGGCTAGTTTGTATGAGGGACAAACAGATTAGTGATGGCTAGTTTGTATGAGGGACAAACAGATTAGTGGTGACAAGTTTGTATGAGGGACAAACAGATTAGTGATGACAAGTTTGTATGTTGGACAAACAGATTAGTGGTGGCAAGTTTGTATGAGGGACAAACAGATTAGTGGTGACAAGTTTGTATGAGGGACAAACAGATTAGTGATGACAAGTTTGTATGTTGGACAAACAGATTAGTGGTGGCAAGTTTGTATGAGGGACAAACAGATTAGTGGTGACAAGTTTGTATGAGGGACAAACAGATTAGTGGTGGCTAGTTTGTATGTGGGACAAACAGATTAGTGGTGACTAGTTTGTATGTGTGGGACAAACAGATTAGTGGTGACAAGTTTGTATGAGGGACAAACAGATTAGTGATGGCTAGTTTGTATGAGGGACAAACAGATTAGTGATGGCTAGTTTGTATGAGGGACAAACAGATTAGTGGTGACAAGTTTGTATGAGGGACAAACAGATTAGTGATGGCTAGTTTGTATGAGGGACAAACAGATTAGTGATGGCTAGTTTGTATGTGGGACAAACAGATTAGTGGTGACAAGTTTGTATGAGGGACAAACAGATTAGTGATGACAAGTTTGTATGTGGGACAAACAGATTAGTGGTGACAAGTTTGTATGAGGGACAAACAGATTAGTGGTGACAAGTTTGTATGTGGGACAAACAGATTAGTGGTGGCTAGTTTGTATGTGGGACAAACAGATTAGTGGTGGCTAGTTTGTATGTGGGACAAACAGATTAGTGTTGATTGGGTATTTGTACAAACAGATTAGTGGTGACTAGTTTGTATGTGGGACAAACAGATTAGTGGTGACTAGTTTGTATGTGGGGCAAACAGATTAGTGGTGACTAGTTTGTATCTGGGACAAACAGATTAGTGATGGCTAGTTTGTATGTGGGACAAACAGATTAGTGGTGATTGGGTATTGGTACAAACAGATTGATTCCTGTTTCTGTATTTTTTATCTACTGTCTGGTATCCATACCTTTGATTTAATCATTAATTTCCCTGTAATCACTATCTAACCTTGTCTACCTTTCAGGTTGAGGATGAGGTAGGGGAGATCGGGATGGTCATTATCCAGAATAAGATTGACCTAATCGATGACACAGTGGTGAATGAGTAAGTCAAGAACTATATAATGGTTGTCATTTGTATTCAAATTGTCATTGTAGATTTAACTATCTAAATCAACCAGTGAATTTAAAGTCATCAACAGGTTGATTCTGACCTTAATTCTATTGTACAAAAGGTATTTGTGTATTTCTGACTTTTCTTAAAACTGCCAAATTTTGGAATACATTTACATTTGTTGCAAAACTGAATCACATAAATAAAGATTAGGAACTATATAGTACAGGTTATCATATACACTATTGTTGCTACACAGAAGATGTTTTGAAATTGTTGCAGTGAAGAGGCAGAGGACCTAGCGAAGAGGCTGCGACTACGGTTCTACCGGACGTCGGTCAAGGAGAATCTCAATGTGGACGAGGGTGAGATATAGAGAGATAAGGGAGGGGTGGGAAAAGGGAAAAATGAGAGAGGGGATGGGAAGGGGAGGGGAGGAATGAGAGAGGTGTAGGGTAGGGGTGAGAGGTGCAGCGGAGGTGTGAGAGAGGTGAAGGGGAGGGGTGAGAAAGGTGCAAGGAAGGAGCGAGAGAAGAAAGGGACCAGGAAGGAGAGATGAGAGAAGGGAAGAATGGAGAGGGGCAGGGACTTTCACTACATTCTTACTGGGTGGACAAAGTTAACAGGTGGTGAAAATTCACATAAATCTTGCATTAGGACTGCTTTCTATATGAAGTTTATCTGTTAACATTCTAGTATCATCAACACTCTAACCTCAGTATTATGATTTCAGTTTTCCGGTACCTTTCCGAGAAGTATTTGGACCAAATCAATTGTGAAGTGGAAGAACCAGAGCCAAAAATCTCCATTGGACAAGGTATATTATCACCAACTGTATATATGACATTGTGAATGCATCACATTTATATCAGTACTAGCATTTACAACTGTTTTTGGTGTCATGTTGGCGTATTGTTGCTTAGATGGCTCAGAAGTCTGTAACACCTAACAAGGTAATATATATCTGTATGATTTGATGATGTTTTCTGTTTATCAAATTGCATGTCATTATATTAAGATTCGAATATATTAAAGTATGGTACATGTAGCTATATATATAGTTTGACTGTATTTTGTATTTTTACTTTATATTGTAGTTTATATGGTAGTTTTACTTTATATGGTAGTTTATATGGTAGTTTATATGGTAGGGTAGTTTATATGGTAGTTTATATGGTAGTTTATATGGTAGTTTTACTTTATATTGTAGTTTATATGGTAGTTTTACTTTATATTGTAGTTTATATGGTAGTTTTACTTTATAAGGAAGTTTTACTTTATATGGTAGTTTATATGGTAGTTTATATGGTAGTTAGTATGGTAGTTTATCTGGTAGTTTTACTTTTTATGGTAGTTTATATGGTAGTTTTACTTTATATGGTAGTTTATATAGTAGTTTTACTTGATAAGGTAGTTTATATGGTAGTTTATATGGTAGTTTTACTTTATATGGTAGTTTATATGGTAGTTTGTATGGTAGTTTATCTGGTAGTTTTTCTTTATATGGTAGTTTTACTTGATAAGGTAGTTTATATGGTAGTTTATATGGTAGTTTTACTTTATATGGTAGTTTGTATGGTAGTTTATCTGGTAGTTTTACTTTATATGGTAGTTTATAAGGTAGTTTTACTTTATATGGTAGTTTTACTTTATATGGTAGTTTATATGGTAGTTTATATGGTAGTTTAACTTTATATGGTAGTTTATATGGTAGTTTTACTTTATATGGTAGTTTTACTTTATATGGTAGTTTATATGGTAGTTTGTATGGTAGTTTATATGGTAGTTTTACTTTATATGGTAGTTTATATGGTAGTTTTACTTTATAGGGAAGTTTTACTTTATATGGTAGTTTATATGGTAGTTTTACTTTATATGGTAGTTTTACTTAATATGGTAGTTTATATGGTAGTTTTACTTTATAGGGAAGTTTTACATTATATGGTAGTTTATATGGTAGTTTTACTTTATATGGTAGTTTTACTTTATATGGTAGTTTATATGGTAGTTTGTATGGTAGTTTATATGGTAGTTTTACTTTATATGGTAGTTTATATGGTAGTTTTACTTTATATGGTAGTTTTACTTTATATGGTAGTTTATATGGTAGTTTTACTTTATATAGTAGTTTTACTTTATAGGGTAGTTTATATGGTAGTTTTACTTTATATAGTAGTTTTACTTTATAGGGAAGTTTTACATTATATGGTAGTTTATATGGTAGTTTTACTTTATATGGTAGTTTATATGGTAGTTTTACTTTATATGGTAGTTTATATGGTAGTTTTACTTTATAAGGAAGTTTATATGGTAGTTTATATGGTAGTTTTACTTTATATGGTAGTTTATATGGTAGTTTTACTTTATATGGTAGTTTTACTTTATATGGTAGTTTATATGGTAGTTTATATGGTAGTTTTACTTTATATGGTAGTTTATATGGTAGTTTTACTTTATATGGTAGTTTATATGGTAGTTTTACTTTATAAGGAAGTTTATATGGTAGTTTTACTTTATATGGTAGTTTATATGGTAGTTTTACTTTATAAGGAAGTTTATATGGTAGTTTTACTTTATATGGTAGTTTATATGGTAGTTTTACTTTATATGGTAGTTTTACTTTATATGGTAGTTTATATGGTAGTTTATATGGTAGTTTTACTTTATATGGTAGTTTTACTTTATATGGTAGTTTATATGGTAGTTTTACTTTATATGATAGTTTTGCTTAGCTCAGGTTTGTTTGTTTCAGGTTTAATGGATAGCGGAGGTATAACTAATCATTCCAGGGATAAAGACAGTTCAAAAAATAAAAACAAAAAAACTGGAAATGGTAAAGCTTCTCACAAACATCGATTTAAAATGCGAAACGGTGAGGATACCACAATTAAACTGGAACCCAGCAAACGGAGGACACAGGGCAAGAAAGCAATAGTGACTACAAAGTGTGTTATATTATAGAACCATGATTGTAAATGTTACTAAGGAAGTGATAGACCTATTGTACACCTGGAGTCTTCTGATCATGTGACTACATCCAGGAGCCAATCAAGAGAAGAGGTTCCTTCACAACGAGCTTCTGAAGTGTTCATTGTTTGTGGACCAGTAACTCTACTCACTGTTTTGTTTCAATGTATTTTGTGATTTGAAGTATGTAAAATGCTATAGGTATACGTACCGGTCGTAAAGTTCAAATTAAATAATGCTGTATGTAAAATGCTATAGGTACCGGTCATCAAGGTCAGATTAAATAATGCTGTGTGTAAAATGCTATAGATACCGGTCAATCAAGCTTGGATTAAATAATGCTGTGTGTAAAATGCTATAGATACCGGTCATCAAGGTCAGATTGAATAATGATTTGTTCAAGCAGATACCGGTCATCAAGGTCAGATTGAATAATGATTTGTTCAAGCAGATACCGGTCATCAAGGTCAGATTGAATAATGTTGTGCTTCAGGTCTTTTACAAAACATTTATTATCACATTCAGCAAATCATAGCATTGGACCAAATTGAATTTAAAAAAAACAACACAGACTTTAAGTAAAGTAGACAATATGTTCCCCTGTTAAAAAAGACAACATGTGAGACTAAATTCAAAATAACATTGGTTATATGAACAAGGTTACACTTGTGCCGTGTTATAAATTACATAAAATTGTACCTGCATAAAGTTCAGGGTGAAAAATAATGAGAATCTGAAAGACATTGTTTTCACCATCAGTCACAAAAAAACTACATGATCTTGCTGTCACTCTTCCCATGCCAACTTTTTGGCAATAGTTTTAGTTTGGTTTTAGTAAACCCCAAACTCAGCATTCTGACTTTGTGTGGTCAGAACAAGTCTTAATGAGACTGACAGATTTTACTCACTGAAAAAGTGTTCTTAACAAAATTTACCTTATATAATCACCCAAGTTGGAGTGTGTAAAATGCCAAAATTTTGTAGTTCCGAGCTTTAAAACAAAACTTACAAAAAGACAGCCTAACTTTCCATAATTGTGTTGCTTAAATAGTCAGGATTGATAATTACATTTCAGATTGTTAGTCACTTAATAAAGATAAATATTTGTGCCTAAACAGAAAGTTTGTTTTAGTAGAGAAAGAAAAAAAAGAAAGTAATATTACATAAAACAACATTTATCCAGTTTTAAATAGTTACCTTTTGTCAAATGTGTATCCGGCCATTTTCTTTGATTTTATACAGAATAAACAAACGTAAACAGAACTTGCCAGAAAATACAAACAAATCCTACCAATGATGTCTGTGCCATTATATACATAAACATGCTAGATAGCTAGGTTTTGTTGATTTCTAACATAGCCTGTAGGAGATGTGTATTCTTGCCTTTGTAAATAGTAACTTGTCCTAATGAACTAGCCACTAACTGTAACTGGTACGCCAGAATTTTTTTTTCAAAGTTAGCTATTACAAAATTATAGAATATTGTGTGTATGTCATTCCAACTCAGCTTTATCACTTAAAAATACTAGTTAATGCTAATGTGTAAATAGGTCCTGTGTTTCTTGTACTCGAGTACAGAATCTTGGATGATGTTAAGACCTGCTCAAATACAACTTTAAGCTGCTGATTAAGAACACAAGATTTCAAGGATTAATTATTAAACTGATGTTCAATCATGATCAGTTCATTGGTTACTGATATAAAATAGATTTATGTGATTGTGCCTTTCTTTCTGAAAAAAATGTATTGATGTTTTTTCAGTAGTTGACCGTCCATTCCAATAGGAATTTTACAGAATCTATGCAAAAAACATTTCTGTAAGATCTGATTTCTCTGTAGATCTCTATAGATATTATCTAATTGTTTACACGTTACGGCTATAATCTATGTGTTCCACTGAGGGTTTGCTACATAGTGCTCCAGTATACTGACAATGCTGATACACAAGGCTGTGGCCAAGATAGTTTGTAATTTTTACAGAGGCTTAAATCCTTATATATGTTTATTGTTGCTGTACTTAATGTAGACTATACAAACAAATATTTTACATTGCTGTAATTAATATACATTATACAAACATGTTTGATATTGCTGTAATTGATTTACATTATACAAACATGTTTCACATTGCTGTAATCAATGTACATTATACAAACATGTTTCACATTGCTGTAATTAATGTGCATTATACAAACATGTTTGGCATTGCTGTAATTGATGTACATTATACAAACATGTTTGGCATTGCTGTAATTGATTTACATTATACAAACATGTTTCCCATTGCTGTAATCAATGTACATTACAGTGATGTTTAAACTATTATCTACCAGACAGATTTCGAGTACTCATTTAGAACTGTCAAATACAATTTATACTAGACATTTTTAGGTACAAGTTACTGGTGATTTCTGCCAAAACCATTGAATTTGATCATGGTCCAGTTAGGACATTCTAGATTGTCTCCCCTGTCAGCCTTACATTGTAGAACGTGTGACGGTTATCTGCCCTTTGTATGATTGTACACAATGTTGTGTAAATGTTCTCGTTTACAATATTCTGAGATCTTATTACAAGGATTCCCTGTTTACTTGTACAACGTTTATAAAACCTAAAAGTGCAATATCTATTTTTGATCTGACACTGACTGATGGTAATATCAGTTTATTTTTTGTGTATTTTGTATCTCTGATCAAATGTTTTTATTTTCAATTTTAATTTTGGTATATATAATTCTGCACAGATTGTAGTGTATCTGTCTGCTTTGGTGAAATGTCATTATTTATAGTAGCTATCAAATGCCTGGTATTTTGTGAGAAAAATCATTTATAGGAAATTGAGTTAATTTCACGGTCGTTGTAGTTATCAAGTCATCAAATGAATGAACTTTTTTTTATTCTTCATAGGTGAATTCCTCATCTTTCATTTTAAGTGATATTTTAATTGAATCACAAACACCATAGTTCTGTATTGTGTATTTACATATGTGCATTGTCTGTACATGTACTGATGCATGTATTGTATATTGGTAAAGTCTAAACAGGATGAAGTTGTTACAGTCGGTGTAAGACTTTCAAGGACGCCAATATTCCAGGGAAATTCTGGCTAATGTTAGAAATATTTTGGATAAATTTGTAAACCTGGAAGTTATAAGTGAACCCGAGGGTATAGTAGGGACATATTTTACATTGACAAAGCAAACTTTTGTCTCCGACTTTCTTCCCTAAGGAGACTAAATATTAATGTAGTAATAATGCATGTGTTGTGAATAATGCATGTGTTGTGCTGTTACAGCTAGTTTTAAATATGCTTTTAGAAAAAAAGATGTCAGAATCAGTTAACGTTCTAGAGATATTGGTATATTGTTTACAGTCGTACATTCAAATGATCTGACAGCAGTTTTGGATGCTATGGCGACCTGATAAAGACAGTTACTATTGTGACAAGAGAGGTTGTGGTTGCTATGATGACTGACCCAAGAAGTTGTAGTTGTCATGATAACAAGAGAGATGTTTTAGTCCCTGTGATGACTTGACAAAATTTGTAGTTGCTATGGTGACAAGAGAAAGGGTGCAGTTGTTATGGTGATAAGAGAGAGGTATATAGTTTCTATGGTGACAAGAGGTTGTAGCTGCTTTAGTCTGTTCCTGTGACATGATACGGGGAAGTGTCTCAGCTGTGTAGGCATGTTAACAGTAGAACTGTAATTAATGGGAAAGGTTTTAAGGGTAAAATGAATAACATCTGCGTTTTAGTTTATCACAAATTTCAGTCGGTCTTATATTTTCCTTTGTGACTGTACAGTTGTAATTTTGTCATACCAATTTTTGTAGATCCATATTATCTGAGTGATTTTTATATGTAATAGAATGAAATAAACAATATGAACTCCATCTAAACTTTGTTTTTCTCTTTGTAAGAATGAACTGTTTTAACTGTTAGTACTACGCTTTAAACAGAAAACTTTAAATCCAAAAGGGGGCATTCTTAGTTCACCAATGATGTAATGTGAAGTGATAGGGGGCCATGAATCTGTTGTCAACATTTGTTAGCATCGTCTTCAGAACCCTAACACCCTACCATTTTGACATGTACATTGGTGGAATAAAGGACTGTCATATTTGATATGTTTGTAAAAATTCTTATCTGAACAATGTTATTTATAAATGGCATTTCCATAGTATGGCCCTAGTCAATGTAATTTGAAGTGTGCATGCATGGGCCTGATCAAGGTCATCAAGTGTATGACTCTTTACAAAGGTTAGAACTCTATAGAGTGAGACTGGAGACCTAATCGAATACACCAAACAATCATGTACATACTGACTGATGGATTAAGTAGAAAACCAATATAATAAAACCAACCATGATGATTTAGAAAAACAACATTTATTTTATAACAGACGTGTACATGTACATCGCCTCAGTATTTTCTGGTAACTTGTAAAATTAAAAACTTTGGCATATTAAGCAATTACAAAGATTAGGCATCGTAGGTTGAATAATAACTAAAATATTACCTACAAAAGGTCTTTGAGCACATAAGGATTTTCAGGATTGTTGCTACAAATATACATATTAAGCTTTCAAAAAAAAAGTAACCTGCAGCCATCATCTACAAAAAAAATTCTCTTTACAAAGTGAGTGTGGATCCTAAAAACAAAAAGTGTCTGAGCAGGCACTCCTCATCAGATACAGGTATACTCATCCTCAGGTAACCACTAAATATAAACAGCTACTCGTCAGTGTATGAGTGTACACTCCTCGTCAGGTGTACTCGTCCTCGGGTAACTACTAAATATAAACAACTACTCGTCAGTGTTTGAGTGTACACTCCTCGCCAGGTGTACTCGTCCTCAGGTAACTACTAAATATAAACAACTACTCGTCAGTGTTTGAGTGTCCACTCCTCGCCAGGTGTACTCGTCCTCAGGTAACTACTAAATATAAACAACTACTCGTCAGTGTTTGAGTGTCCACTCCTCGCCAGGTGTACTCGTCCTCATGTAACTACTAAATATAGACACCAACTCGTCAGTGTTTGAGTGTACACTCCTTGTCGGGTGTACTAATCCTCGGGTAACTACTAAATATAAACAACTACCCGTCAGTGTTTGAGTGTCCACTCCTCGTCGGGTGTACTAATTCTCGGGTAACCACTAAATATAAACAACTACTCGTCAGTGTTTGAGTGTGCATGCTAGTCCCATTTCTGAACTGGTATTTTGAAATCATCTACAACAATATTGTAAACTTTTATTACTGAACTGATGATTCTGATGTTCTTTAATACAGTAATGTTTTCTTACTGCATTGATGGTTCTTACCTTGATTATAATTAGGGTTTTATTACTGAAATGATGGTTCTGTTCTACATCATAACTACAGTTTTATTACTGAATTGTCAATTGATGGTTCTGATCTAATACTGTAATTAATAACAAAATAAAACACATATACTGTTTTGATATAGTAATTAGTATTAATGATAATTCATACCCACTCCTAATTATGTCAGACTAATTGCCTTTTCACCTGCTGTGTATACATAAACAAACCACAGCCCTAGTGTTTGATAAAGACCAGACATGATGGACGCCATGCAATCTGGTATATATGTTTAGTAATGGCTTGACGTGATATGGAGGGAGATTTTTTTGAAAAATGTGAGATTTTGTCTCACGTTGCGTGAGACAGGTCTTCGTGGGAGAAAGCTTTCAATATCGTGAGTCTCCCATCGAGGACGTGAGAAGTGGCAACCCTGTACCTATATTGATGCTTTTGAAACTTCTTTATTGGCTGATCATTCATACATTTACGAATCAATGATCATTCATACATTTACGAATCAATCTTCATAATTACTACTGATTTCATTTTCAAGTATATAATTAATGATCCCTGTAATGAATTCAATTTTAGGATTGATACATATTTGACCATTCACAACACCTACATACTCTACATTAATTAGCTTATCAAATCATTCCCATAACCAATATACAATGAACACATAAAACATAATGCATTGAACATCAAACCGCGATCTACTGTCTTACTGTCTTGGGTTAAGACTAATCCATAAATTACTCTAAATTCACAAGTGATCAGCTATTAGAGATATGGACTCCTCAAGACTCCTATATCGCCACTGATATTAATATAATATCGGTCACCATTTCGTTAATAGCGTCATGTGACTATACCTGAAATGTTGTGTGTTTAAGTCAAGTAATACATACCTGAGTACAGGCTAACTCACACATATAGTAAGTTGACAAATGTGAACTTTCCATGTGCCTTTATGTTTGAAGAGGGAGTTGAGTGGAGGTTTTCCAAATCCATTTATTTTGACATACATGCTCGACTTCTGACATTTCTACAGATGTATATCTACAGTCAGCAATACTGAGATGTCATATAAAAGTACATTCTAAACATGTCTGAATTTAAAAGTAATAGTTGCCTAGCAGATTTGCTTGTGATTATGCCATATGCTAAATAATCAACAGAAATGGATGCCATCTAGAGTTGTGATTTTTGTACAAATATTCGCAAGGAATTTAGATTCACTATTGATTCTCCTCGCTTCTTAACATGAAGATAAAACCCACATGAAATATAAGCGATTTACAGTATATGCTGTTGGAAGGTTCAGAAGTGGCCCCGAGCCCCCCTCTACATCAGTACACTATGATGTTGGAAGGCTCAGAAGTGGCCCCCAGCCCCCCTCTACATCAGTACACTATGATGTTGGAAGGCTCAGAAGTGGCCCCCAGCCCCCCTCTACATCAGTACACTATGATGTTGGAAGGCTCAGAAGTGGCCCCGAGCCCCCCTCTACATCAGTAGACTATGATGTTGGAAGGTTCAGAAGTGGCCCCCAGCCCCCCTCAGTATGATGTTGGAAGGTTCAGAAGTGGCCCCCAGCCCCCCTCTACATCAGTACACTATGATGTTGGAAATCAAACAATATCCAATTTTCAGCCAATCTGAAAGTTCATTTGTTTTTTTGTGGTGAAATCTTGAAAAACAAGAGTTATACATTATGTATATCACCTTGGATTCACAAACACATATTTGTTTTTTTTTAATTCACCTTGATTGCGTTTTAAAAACGGAAGAGAAAACTCCACAACAAAGAAAATAGAAAATAAAAGAACAATTTATAAGGCAAACAGTTTCCCCAACTCATTTGAGAACCATATATATAACTAACAGTATAACAAGGAATTATAGTATTTTTAACAATGAATGACAATGTAAATGTTACTATACTGATCTAAGAATGAAGTAGCTTTATAACACCTGGTTACTTTTACTGAGTTTCTGTAGTAACCTTTGTAGCCTACACTTCACTTTCTTTTGATCATCAACAGTACAGCCCAGGATGGAGCCTTGGAATCGTTGGTCTATACTTCCCGTAGGTTCTGCTAGACAAGCATTCAGGTAAGCTTCAGTTCTCCTAATGGCCTTCTCTGCTGAACATGCACATAGATCTTCCAGCTGCTGCAACAACTCATTAACATGCATCAGTGCACTCTCCTGGGATTCATTTCTAGGTGTTGTTACCCCAACCTCAACTGTCAAACAGCGACAAACAAGTCGTTCTGCCAGAGCTTCAATTTCATCTCTTTCATCTGTGAAGAAACAATACAATCAAGTGCATCTTAAAATCTTAAGACATTTGCAAGAAAACCATGCAAAGTGATGTCATATCATAGATTCTGACTGTAAAGAAATACAGTTACTGTTAATCCAATATCCATCAATAAACTTGTGCCAAGGCTGTGACATACTACCATCAGGTCATTCAATGTCCTGGTACTTGCTGTTCTCTGCCTGATGCTCGGCACTGACAGGGTTACACAAGGACACATCACTAGCCCACTGACAGGGTTACACAAGGACACATCACTAGCCCACTGACAGGGTTACACAAGGACACATCACTAACCCACTGACAGGGTTACACAAGGACACATCACTAGCCCACTGACGGGGTTACACAAGGACACATCACTAGCCCACTGACAGGGTTACAAAAGTACACATCACTAGCCCACTGACAGGGTTACACAAGGACACATCACTAACCCACTGACAGGGTTACAAAAGGACACACCACTAGCCCACTGACAGGGTTACACCAGGATACATCACTAGCCCACTGACAGGGTTACACAAGGATACATCACTAGCCCACTGACAGGGTTACACAAGGACACATCACTAACCCACTGACAGGGTTACAAAAGGACACACCACTAGCCCACTGACAGGGTTACACCAGGATACATCACTAGCCCACTGACAGGGTTACACAAGGATACATCACTAGCCCACTGACAGGGTTACACAAGGATACATCACTAGCCCACTGACAGGGTTACACAAGTACACATCACTAGCCCACTGACAGGGTTACACAAGGACACATCACTAACCCACTGACATTGTTACACAAGTACACATCACTAGCCCACTGACAGGGTTACAAAAGGACACAACACTAGCCCACTGACAGGGTTACAAAAGGACACATCACTAGCCCACTGACGGGGTTACACAAGGACACATCACTAACCCACTGACAGGGTTACAAAAGGACACATCACTAGCCCACTGACAGGGTTACAAAAGGACACATCACTAGCCCACTGACGGGGTTACACAAGGACACATCACTAACCCACTGACGGGGTTACAAAAGGACACATCACTAGCCCACTGACAAGGTTACACAAGGACACATCACTAGCCCACTGACAAGGTTACACAAGGACACATCACTAACCTACTGACCAGGATACACAAGGACACATCACTAGCCCACTGACAAGGTCACTCAAGGACACATCACTAGCCCACTGATAGGGTTACACACGGACACATCACTAACCCACTGACAGGGTTACACGAGGACACATCATTAACCCACTGACAGGGTTACACAAGGACACATCAATAGCCCACACACAGGGTTACACAAGGACACATCACTAGCCCACTGACAGGGTTACACGAGGACACATCACTAGCCCACTGACGGGGTTACACAAGGACACATCACTAACCCACTGACAGGGTTACAAAAGGACACATCACTAGCCCACTGACAGGGTTACAAAAGGACACATCACTAGCCCACTGACGGGGTTACACAAGGACACATCACTAACCCACTGACGGGGTTACAAAAGGACACATCACTAGCCCACTGACAAGGTTACACAAGGACACATCACTAGCCCACTGACAAGGTTACACAAGGACACATCACTAACCTACTGACCAGGATACACAAGGACACATCACTAGCCCACTGACAGGGTTACACAAGGACACATCACTAGCCCACTGACAGGGTTACACACGGACACATCACTAACCCACTGACAGGGTTACACGAGGACACATCATTAACCCACTGACAGGGTTACACAAGGACACATCAATAGCCCACACAAAGGGTTACACAAGGACACATCACTAGCCCACTGACAGGGTTACACGAGGACACATCACTAGCCCACTGACAGGGTTACACAAGGACACATCACTAACCCAATGACAGGGTTACACACTGACAGGGTTACACAGGGACACATCAATAGCCCACTGACAGGGTAACAAAAGTACACACCACTAGCCCACTGACAGGGTTACACAAGGACACAGCACTAGCCCACTGACAGGGTTACACAAGGACACATCACTATTCCACTGACAGGGTTACACAAGGACACATCACTAACCCACTGACGGGGATACACAAGTAAACATCACTAGCCCACTGACAGGGTTACACAAGGACACATCACTACCCCACTGACAGGGTTACACAAGGACACATCACTAGCCCACTGACAGGGTTACACAAGGACACATCACTAGCCCACTGACAAGGTCACACAAGGACACATCACTAGCCCACTGACAGGGTTACACACGGACACATCACTAACCCACTGACAGGGTTACACGAGGACACATCATTAACCCACTGACAGGGTTACACAAGGACACATCAATAGCCCACACACAGGGTTACACAAGGACACATCACTAGCCCACTGACAGGGTTACACGAGGACACATCACTAGCCCACTGACAGGGTTACACAAGGACACATCACTAACCCACTGACAGGGTTAAACAAGGACACATCACTAACCCAATGACAGGGTTACACACTGACAGGGTTACACAGGGACACATCAATAGCCCACTGACAGGGTTACAAAAGTACACACCACTAGCCCACTGACAGGGTTACACAAGGACACAGCACTAGCCCACTGACAGGGTTACACAAGGACACATCACTATTCCATTGACAGGGTTACACAAGGACACATCACTAACCCACTGACGGGGATACACAAGTAAACATCACTAGCCCACTGACAGGGTTACACAAGGACACATCACTACCCCACTGACAGGGTTACACAAGGACACATCACTAGCCCACTGACAGGGTTACAAAAGGACACATCACTAGCCCACTGACGGGGTTACACAAGGACACATCACTAACCCACTGACGGGGTTACAAAAGGACACATCACTAACCTACTGACCGGGATACACAAGGACAAATCACTAGCCCACTGACAGGGTTACACAAGGACACATCACTAGCCCACTGACAGGGTTACACACGGACACATCACTAACCCACTGACAGGGTTACACGAGGACACATCATTAATCCACTGACAGGGTTACACAAGGACACATCAATAGCCCACACACAGGGTTACACAAGGACACATCACTAGCCCACTGACAGGGTTACACGAGGACACATCACTAGCCCACTGACAGGGTTACACAAGGACACATCACTAACCCACTGACAGGGTTAAACAAGGACACATCACTAACCCAATGACAGGGTTACACACTGACAGGGTTACACAGGGACACATCAATAGCCCACTGACAGGGTTACAAAAGTACACACCACTAGCCCACTGACAGGGTTGCACAAGGACACAGCACTAGCCCACTGACAGGGTTACACAAGGACACATCACTATTCCACTGACAGGGTTACACAAGGACACATCACTAACCCACTGACGGGGATACACAAGTAAACATCACTAGCCCACTGACAGGGTTACACAAGGACACATCACTACCCCACTGACAGGGTTACACAAGGACACATCACTAGCCCACTGACAGGGTTACACAAGGACACATCACTAGCCCACTGACAAGGTCACACAAGGACACATCACTAGCCCACTGACAGGGTTACACAAGGACACATCACTAGCCCACTGACAGGGTTACACACGGACACATCACTAACCCACTGACAGGGTTACACGAGGACACATCATTAACCCACTGACAGGGTTACACAAGGACACATCAATAGCCCACACACAGGGTTACACAAGGACACATCACTAGCCCACTGACAGGGTTACACGAGGACACATCACTAGCCCACTGACAGGGTTACACAAGGACACATCACTAACCCACTGACAGGGTTAAACAAGGACACATCACTAACCCAATGACAGGGTTACACACTGACAGGGTTACACAGGGACACATCAATAGCCCACTGACAGGGTTACAAAAGTACACACCACTAGCCCACTGACAGGGTTACACAAGGACACAGCACTAGCCCACTGACAGGGTTACACAAGGACACATCACTATTCCATTGACAGGGTTACACAAGGACACATCACTAACCCACTGACGGGGATACACAAGTAAACATCACTAGCCCACTGACAGGGTTACACAAGGACACATCACTACCCCACTGACAGGGTTACACAAGGACACATCACTAGCCCACTGACAGGGTAACACAAGGACACATCACTTGCCCACTGACAAGGTCACACAAGGACACATCACTAGCCCACTGACAGGGTTACACAAGGACACATCACTAGCCCACCGACGGGGTTACACAAGGACACATCACTAACCCACTGATGGGGATACACAAGGACACATCACTAGCCCACTGACAGGGTTTCATGAGGACACATCACTAGCCCACTGACAGGGTTACACAGGTAAACATCACTAGCCCACTGACGGGGTTACACAAGGACACATCACTAACCCACTGACAGGGTTACAAAAGGACACATCACTAGCCCACTGATGGGGTTACAAAAGGACACATCACTAGCCCACTGACAAGGTTACACAAAGACACATCACTAGCCCACTGACAAGGTTACACAAGGACACATCACTAGCCGACTGACAGGGTTACACACGGACACATCACTAGCCCACTGACAGGGTTACACAAGGACATATCACTACCCCACTGACAGGGTTACACAAGGACACATCACTAGCCGACTGACAGGGTTACACACGGACACATCACTAACCCACTGACAGGGTTACACGAGGACACATCATTAACCCACTGACAGGGTTACACAAGGACACATCAATAGCCCACACACAGGGTTACACAAGGACACATCACTAGCCCACTGACAGGGTTACACAAGGACACATCACTAGCCCACTGACAGGGTTACACAAGGACATATCACTACCCCACTGACAGGGTTACACAAGGACACATCACTAGCCCACTGACAGGGTTACACAAGGACACATCACTAGCCCACTGACAAGGTCACACAAGGACACATCACTAGCCCACTGACAGGGTTACACAAGGACACATCACTAGCCCACTGACGGGGTTACACAAGGACACATCACTAACCCACTGACGGGGATACACAAGGACACATCACTAGCCCACTGACAGGGTTTCATGAGGACACATCACTAGCCCACTGACAGGGTTACACAGGTAAACATCACTAGCCCACTGACGGGGTTACACAAGGACACATCACTAACCCACTGACAGGGTTACAAAAGGACACATCACTAGCCCACTGATGGGGTTACAAAAGGACACATCACTAGCCCACTGACAAGGTTACACAAGGACACATCACTAGCCCACTGACAAGGTTACACAAGGACACATCACTTACCCACTGACCGGGATACACAAGGACAAATCACTAGCCCACTGACAGGGTTACACAAGGACACATCACTAGCCGACTGACAGGGTTACACACGGACACATCACTAACCCACTGACGGGGTTACACGAGGACACATCATTAACCCACTGACAGGGTTACACAAGGACACATCAATAGCCCACACACAGGGTTACACAAGGACACATCACTAGCCCACTGACAGGGTTACACAAGGACACATCACTAGCCCACTGACAGGGTTACACAAGGACACATCACTAGCCCACTGACAGGGTTACACAAGGACACAGCACTAGCCCACTGACAGGGTTACACAAGGACACATCACTATTCCACTGACAGGGTTACACAAGGACACATCACTAACCCACTGACAGGGATACACAAGTAAACATCACTAGCCCACTGACAGGGTTACACAAGGACACATCACTACCCCACTGACAGGGTTACACAAGGACACATCACTAGCCCACTGACAGGGTTACACAAGGACACATCACTAGCCCACTGACAAGGTCACACAAGGACACATCACTAGCCCACTGACAGGGTTACACAAGGACACATCACTAGCCCACTGACGGGGTTACACAAGGACACATCACTAGCCCACTGACGGGGATACACAAGGACACATCACTAGCCCACTGACAGGGTTACACAAGGACACATCACTAACCCACTGACAGGGATACACAAGTAAACATCACTAGCCCACTGACAGGGTTACACAAGGACACATCACTACCCCACTGACAGGGTTACACACTGACAGGGTTACACAGGGACACATCAATAGCCCACTGACAGGGTTACAAAAGTACACACCACTAGCCCACTGACAGGGTTACACAAGGACACAGCACTAGCCCACTGACAGGGTTACACAAGGACACATCACTATTCCATTGACAGGGTTACACAAGGACACATCACTAACCCACTGACGGGGATACACAAGTAAACATCACTAGCCCACTGACAGGGTTACACAAGGACACATCACTACCCCACTGACAGGGTTACACAAGGACACATCACTAGCCCACTGACAGGGTTACACAAGGACACATCACTTGCCCACTGACAAGGTCACACAAGGACACATCACTAGCCCACTGACAGGGTTACACAAGGACACATCACTAGCCCACCGACGGGGTTACACAAGGACACATCACTAACCCACTGACGGGGATACACAAGGACACATCACTAGCCCACTGACAGGGTTTCATGAGGACACATCACTAGCCCACTGACAGGGTTACACAGGTAAACATCACTAGCCCACTGACGGGGTTACACAAGGACACATCACTAACCCACTGACAGGGTTACAAAAGGACACATCACTAGCCCACTGATGGGGTTACAAAAGGACACATCACTAGCCCACTGACAAGGTTACACAAAGACACATCACTAGCCCACTGACAAGGTTACACAAGGACACATCACTTACCCACTGACCGGGATACACAAGGACAAATCACTAGCCCACTGACAGGGTTACACAAGGACACATCACTAGCCGACTGACAGGGTTACACACGGACACATCACTAACCCACTGACAGGGTTACACGAGGATACATCATTAACCCACTGACAGGGTTACACAAGGACACATCAATAGCCCACACACAGGGTTACACAAGGACACATCACTAGCCCACTGACAGGGTTACACAAGGACACATCACTAGCCCACTGACAGGGTTACACAAGGACATATCACTACCCCACTGACAGGGTTACACAAGGACACATCACTAGCCCACTGACAGGGTTACACAAGGACACATCACTAGCCCACTGACAAGGTCACACAAGGACACATCACTAGCCCACTGACAGGGTTACACAAGGACACATCACTAGCCCACTGACGGGGTTACACAAGGACACATCACTAACCCACTGACGGGGATACACAAGGACACATCACTAGCCCACTGACAGGGTTTCATGAGGACACATCACTAGCCCACTGACAGGGTTACACAGGTAAACATCACTAGCCCACTGACGGGGTTACACAAGGACACATCACTAACCCACTGACAGGGTTACAAAAGGACACATCACTAGCCCACTGATGGGGTTACAAAAGGACACATCACTAGCCCACTGACAAGGTTACACAAGGACACATCACTAGCCCACTGACAAGGTTACACAAGGACACATCACTTACCCACTGACCGGGATACACAAGGACAAATCACTAGCCCACTGACAGGGTTACACAAGGACACATCACTAGCCGACTGACAGGGTTACACACGGACACATCACTAACCCACTGACAGGGTTACACGAGGACACATCATTAACCCACTGACAGGGTTACACAAGGACACATCAATAGCCCACACACAGGGTTACACAAGGACACATCACTAGCCCACTGACAGGGTTACACAAGGACACATCACTAGCCCACTGACAGGGTTACACAAGGACATATCACTAGCCCACTGACAGGGTTACACAAGGACACAGCACTAGCCCACTGACAGGGTTACACAAGGACACATCACTATTCCACTGACAGGGTTACACAAGGACACATCACTAACCCACTGACAGGGATACACAAGTAAACATCACTAGCCCACTGACAGGGTTACACAAGGACACATCACTACCCCACTGACAGGGTTACACAAGGACACATCACTAGCCCACTGACAGGGTTACACAAGGACACATCACTAGCCCACTGACAAGGTCACACAAGGACACATCACTAGCCCACTGACAGGGTTACACAAGGACACATCACTAGCCCACTGACGGGGTTACACAAGGACACATCACTAGCCCACTGACGGGGATACACAAGGACACATCACTAGCCCACTGACAGGGTTACACAAGGACACATCACTAACCCACTGACAGGGATACACAAGTAAACATCACTAGCCCACTGACAGGGTTACACAAGGACACATCACTACCCCACTGACAGGGTTACACAAGGACACATCACTAGCCCACTGACAGGGTTACACAAGGACACATCACTAGCCCACTGACAGGGTTACACAAGGACACATCACTAGCCCACTGACAGGGTTACACAAGGACACATCACTAGCCCACTGACAGGGTTACACAAGGACACATCACTAGCCCACTGACAAGGTCACACAAGGACACATCACTAGCCCACTGACAGGGTTACACAAGGACACATCACTAGCCCACTGACAGGGTTACACACGGACACATCACTAACCCACTGACAGGGTTACACGAGGACACATCATTAACCCACTGACAGGGTTACACAAGGACACATCAATAGCCCACACACAGGGTTACACAAGGACACATCACTAGCCCACTGACAGGGTTACACGAGGACACATCACTAGCCCACTGACAGGGTTACACAAGGACACATCACTAACCCAATGACAGGGTTACACACTGACAGGGTTACACAGGGACACATCAATAGCCCACTGACAGGGTTACAAAAGTACACACCACTAGCCCACTGACAGGGTTACACAAGGACACAGCACTAGCCCACTGACAGGGTTACACAAGGACACATCACTATTCCACTGACAGGGTTACACAAGGACACATCACTAACCCACTGACGGGGATACACAAGTAAACATCACTAGCCCACTGACAGGGTTACACAAGGACACATCACTACCCCACTGACAGGGTTACACAAGGACACATCACTAGCCCACTGACAGGGTTACACAAGGACACATCACTAGCCCACTGACAAGATCACACAAGGACACATCACTAGCCCACTGACAGGGTTACACAAGGACACATCACTAGCCCACTGACGGGGTTACACAAGGACACATCACTAACCCACTGACGGGGATACACAAGGACACATCACTAGCTCACTGACAGGGTTTCATGAGGACACATCACTAGCCCACTGACAGGGTTACACAGGTAAACATCACTAGCCCACTGACGGGGTTACACAAGGACACATCACTAACCCACTGACAGGGTTACAAAAGGACACATCACTAGCCCACTGATGGGGTTACAAAAGGACACATCACTAGCCCACTGACAAGGTTACACAAGGACACATCACTAGCCCACTGACAAGGTTACACAAGGACACATCACTTACCCACTGACCGGGATACACAAGGACAAATCACTAGCCCACTGACAGGGTTACACAAGGACACATCACTAGTCGACTGACAGGGTTACACACGGACACATCACTAACCCACTGACAGGGTTACACGAGGACACATCATTAACCCACTGACAGGGTTACACAAGGACACATCAATAGCCCACACAAAGGGTTACACAAGGACACATCACTAGCCCACTGACAGGGTTACACAAGGACACATCACTAGCCCACTGACAGGGTTACACAAGGACATATCACTAGCCCACTGACAGGGTTACACAAGGACACAGCACTAGCCCACTGACAGGGTTACACAAGGACACATCACTATTCCACTGACAGGGTTACACAAGGACACATCACTAACCCACTGACAGGGATACACAAGTAAACATCACTAGCCGACTGACAGGGTTACACAAGGACACATCACTACCCCACTGACAGGGTTACACAAGGACACATCACTACCCCACTGACAGGGTTACACAAGGACACATCACTAGCCCACTGACAAGGTCACACAAGGACACATCACTAGCCCACTGACAGGGTTACACAAGGACACATCACTAGCCCACTGACGGGGTTACACAAGGACACATCACTAGCCCACTGACGGGGATACACAAGGACACATCACTAGCCCACTGACAGGGTTACACAAGTAAACATCACTAGCCCACTGACAGGGTTACACAAGGACACATCACTAGCCCACTGACAGGGTTACACAAGGACACATCACTAGCCCACTGACAGGGTTTCATGAGGACACATCACTAGCCCACTGACAGGGTTACACAAGTAAACATCACTAGCCCACTGACAGGGTTACACAAGGACACATCACTAGCCCACTGACAGGGTTACACAAGGACACATCACTAGCCCACTGACAGGGTTACACAAGGACACATCACTAGCCCACTGACAGGGTTACACAAGGACACATCACTAGCCCACTGACAGGGTTACACAAGTAAACATCACTAGCCCACTGACAGGGTTACACAAGGACACATCACTAGCCCACTGACAGGGTTACACAAGGACACATCACTAGCCCACTGACAGGGTTTCATGAGGACACATCACTAGCCCACTGACAGGGTTACACAAGGACACATCACTAGCCCACTGACAGGATTACACAAGGACACATCACTAGCCCACTGACAGGGTTACACAAGGACACATCACTAGCCCACTGACAGGGTTACACAAGGACACATCACTAACCCAATGACAGGGTTACACACTGACAGGGTTACACAAGGACACATCACTAGCCCACTGACAGGATTACACGAGGACACATCACTACCCCACTGACAGGGTTACACAAGGACACATCACTAGCCCACTGACAGGGTTACACAAGGACACATCACTAGCCCACTGACAGGGTTACACAAGGACACATCACTAGCCCACTGACGGGGACACACAAATAAACATCAATAGCCCACTGACAGGGTTACACAGGGACATATCAATAGCCCACTGACGGGGTTACACAAGGACACATCAATAGCCTACTGAGAGCCCCTGTCGTAGTTGGCTTTCATCCTGGACTTATATTGATAGCATCTTGTGTTTCCCGAGTAGAACGATACATATTCGGGGTTCCCATATTGATGGTTTATAACATCCGTTTAGCCCCCGACTTTCCCCTGCTCAAATTTTCACACTGTATACCCCCCATTTTGTAACTAACCACCTGATTTAAAATGCAATGGACTGAAAAAATGTATTGTGTTTCAATTCTAAGATAGCTTAAACCAAATAAACTTAGTAAGTTAGTTTCTAAAACCTGTTATATTTAATGCAAGAATACAATTTTTTACATTTTAAAGCTGGTAGGCTATATGAAAATAGATGTACTTTTTTTCTTTTTGCTCCATTGTGCCCTGATTTTGACAAGTATCTAGCATAAAGCATGGGATGATATGAAGGGATAGACCATCAATTTGGGACTAAATTGCAGTTTTGGGTAAGTGTGGCACCATATATATTTATGTATATTGCCTGGCCAGGTTGTCGCATATTATGCATCTCATTTATACATAAATGTAAGGTAGATGTTATGTCAGGCCCAATTTTATTTTATCTGTATCAAAATCTTATTATTCTTAGTGACATGGAATGGTGTCGGAGAATTCCACGTTTTCATATAACAGTTATGCTAGCAGTGCTCTCTAACCCCACACCAGATATGGTAAGGCCAAACTCGGGCTACACTGCAGTATCCTGTCCTATTAGGCTGTTTAATTTGAGGAGATTCCCTAACCTGTTGTTAAGATTTTCCTAGTATATATATATATAGAGATATGGTATATGATATGGTATAGAGTGGGGATACGTAATTTGGCACACTTTCAGTATGTATCTAAATACATTTACATCAAATTAATTTCAAATCGAAAAAGAATACCTCACTTTGTGTGATATACAATTGCTTTAAAACATACAAGTGTGTAGCCTGATGAGCATACATGTATCACTGCACACGGGAGCTGTTGTTAACTTGTGTTTATTTCTGGATTTGAAGACATCCGGGAACATAATTTTGCACACCCATATAACTTCTTTCATTCTGCTGGTAAAAATAGTTTTCAGCCATTTTTTAGATAAACATCACCATAAACTAAGATTAAGCCCAATGGCAAGATTAAAATAATCTTTAAAAACAAAAAAAATGTAAAATTGGAAAGTGTCAATTTACCGGCAATTTTGCTTTAAAGAATTTCCTTTCCCTACAAAGGTCACGCGCCGAAAATGACGGGGTGTCTGCAGGTCAGTGCTGTTATTAGTAAAATGACGGGGTGTCTGCAGGTCAGTGCTGTTATTAGTTATACTTGGTGGATTTGTATTCTGTTTTTATCTTATTCTGATCAAATGATATTTTCCTTAAATATTTACAAGTGCACACACATCCCAATTCACAAATGGGATTATCTTACAAAAAATATTTGATCATTTGGTATCAATTTTATCAGAAGAGAGTTGTATATATATGCATATGTAGCAGGCCGGGGGCGAACACATTTGAAGGAGGAAGTAGTATAGCAGGCCGGGTTGTAAGTGTAAATACTGTACATAGTTGTATGGTCGCCTTCTACCTTCCGGCCAGGGGGAATTTCCCTTTAGCTCAGTCGGTAGAGCGGCGGGCCAGTAAGCCGAGGGTCGCGGGTTCGATCCCGGCTGGCTGCACACTACTACTCCTTGAACTTTTACACATATATCTATTATCTATACAGCTGCTATATGCTTTACAAATTGGTCAAGCATATCTAGATAATAGATATGCATATATAACTTTTCTTCTACAGAAAATAGCTTATAGCAATTCGTCCTATATGTCAATTACCTTCTGTAAATTCAATATTTGTATCGTTATCCTGTATTCGCTGTAACTCCTGTAGCAGAACACACTTTTCTTGTTCTATTTCAAGCGCACGTTCTCGAAGCTTCTCAACTCTACTTTCAATTGAATATAAGTGACCAACAATCGTATTTCGGTCAGCCTCCTCTACTGGTGACATGTTCATGTGTTCAAATTGTGTATCCTCTTTCCGAGGTGAAGAAGATTCCGCCCCTAAATTAGGGACTTTTTCTAAGTTTGACATGTTGTTTTCGTTCACGACCGCCATATCATTTGTAATTTTTCTACCTCCTCGAGCGAAAGAGTGTTCATCTATGTTAACGTCAAGCTTTGAACGCCATGTGTCACTTCTTCGACACATTCAAACATTTCAGTGCTTTTGACATTTCTCAAGGTTATCGACAGAAGCCAATATCAGTACGGTTTGTTTTTCTTGCAAATGAATGATTTAGTTTAGCTAAATGTTTATAATCGTTAATTTTATTATAACAGGTAAAGTAAGCTTCATTCGATGGAGTCGGAATCTGCACTGGATTTTCCAACACAGTACTAGACTTGCTCCGTTGCACCTCATAGGATTTTGGGCTATAAGTTCGGATTTTAATTACTGTAATATGAAATAAATATTACATTACTATTCATGTAACGATGAATAAAACTGATGATGATAACAATAATGTCAAATTTAATGTATAGGCCAATATTATAGTCCAAATCCAAATATAAATAGACGGGTGCAACCATATACCCCTCCTCCCCCCGCCCCAAATTAAATGGAAATGTAAACATATAAACACCTTGCAACATAAATTATGTATTATATCTTTATGTATGTCGGCTGAAATTCTTACTGCTTGTCCTAACGTGATATGCATTGTGTTCACTTTAATTTGCATCATTGGATTGAACAATATGTCGTCACGCTGGACATTAATACAGCACCATTTTGAATGGGCTGCTATACTCAATAGTATTGCAGGGTTTTCAGCTGTTAGATGTACCTTGAAAATTTATGCTTACCAAGCTGTTATCTAATGATATTATACAATTAAAAACTTATGTATATAATGCACATATACAGCAAAATAACTTTTTATCTAATCTCATGATCACTTCATTTTGATCTGCACATAAAATTAGGCGGGTTCCGATTTAGGTAACCAACAAAATATCTCAAACCAAGTAATTTGGCAAAATACATTTACCTAGTCAGTCATAAGAAAAATACAAACGGTAACTTTTAAGTGAATCAGGCCTTTGACATGTGTAAGCTGAGCTCTTAGTCTTATAAGAAAAGTTATTTGAAGTAGACCTATAGTACATGTGGCCAGGATTTAAAGTCACTTAATACTATTTTTACAAAAGAATTATGCAAATCATCGAGATGACATTTACATATCATATATAAATTTTGATATTGAAAACAATCATTCAGACAGAATCTTCCTTGATATTTTTGCTACATTTGAAACCTGTAGATATTCTGTCATACATATGTACTTAAAAATATTCAATTGAATATGTTGTTTCTCTTCATTGTACATAATGTAAATATATAATGTAAATATCTTTGTCTTTCACAGTGAATTATCTTTAAAGTATAAATACTAACTCTATATATTGTTATACTGATGCAATATCATTTTTTCATTGTAGAGATGGTGGAACCAAGACTACCAATTGCTTATCAAACGCAATTAGCAAGATATTCAGGCAATTTGTTCCCAATGCACGAGACACATCCAAAGTGTCAGGGCCTGGAGCGAGAATATTTTACATGCCTCAGTAATTATGGCTTTGATAAGGGAAAAGAAAAATGTGCTTCAGAAAAACTCAACTTTATTGAATGCAAATATTCAATTAAAGCGGTATGTCATTTGTTTGAAGTGTACATATGCATGAAGCTAATTCCTTTTAACTATATATTTATGTTATTTGGTTATTACCCATATGTCAGCAAATCTCAGCACTGTCACTCATGCTTCTATGAACACTTAGGTTAATTACAAGACCACTAGTCAGCATTCAGTCACAAAGAACTGAGTTAGTCATATAAAAGCACTGAAATTTCACAATATCCATGTACAGTACATATACGGTTGTTTCACTGTGTTTCTTGGATACAACAGAGTATAATAATAATATCAAATTTTACTTTGACATAAATATTAACACAGAATTTTCCAAGGTAATAACATGTATATGTACCCTTTAATTGTAATATTCAACAATACCTTAAAACTCAATACCTGAGTATATGGTTTATTATGCATTACAGTACAATTAGTGTATTAGTCCATACATACAATACCTGTGTATATGGTTTATACTGTAAAGTTATATTGTATTAGTCGACGTCCATACATACAACACCTTCGTTTATGGTTTATTAGCATAATGTGGTATCCTGAGTCCGTCGTCTGTCCGTTTTACTGTCAGAGAAGCCACATAAATGTTGGAAAGTATAATGTTTTAAACAGGATTCATTGTACTTTTTAACTCTTTTGATCTTGTTCCAGACTGTGATATTTTTTTATTTGTCTCTTGCTATGTTCAAAGTACGACTAAAGAATACTATTTTCCAACATTTTGGATATATAAGTCAGTGTTACATGCATAAGTGACTGTGATATTTTATACTTATGTTGTATTTGATAAAATTGAACAAAATTTGACTGGTAGAATCCTTATGAGGTAGGGATACTAAATTATACAAATGGTGGGCCTGACCTCCTTGGGCCCGAGAAGTGGGGCCAAAAGATTCAGTTTGGCTAAATTCATGTAAACAACTTCTTTTCTGGAACTAAGCAATGGATATCACTCATATTTGTCTGGTAGCATTGTTATGGAGTGGAGATTCAAAATTGTACATATGGTAGCGCTGGCCCCCCAGGGGCCTGAGGGGCAGGGCCAAAAGGGGTCAATTTGGCTAAATTGATATAAACGACTTCTCATCTGAAACTGAACATTGGATTACACTCATATTTGACTGGAAGCATCCTTATTGGGTTGGGATTCAAAATCTTATAAATGGTGGGGCTGACCTTCTTGGGGCTTGAGAGGCCATGCCGAAAAAAGGTCAATTTGGCTTAATTGATATAGAAGGCCTCTTCTCTGAAACTAAGCAATGGATATCGCTCATATTTGACTGGTAGCATCCTTATGGGATAGGGATTCAAAATTGTAGAAATGTAGTGGCTGACCCCCTGAGAGGGGAGTGGGCCAAAAGTGGATAATTGGGCCTAATTGATATAAATGACTTCTTCTCTGGACCTAAGCAATGGATGTCGCTCATATTTGTCTGGTAGCATTGTTATTGGGTAGGGAAGTAAAATTGTACAAATGATTGGGCTAGCCCCTTTGGGCCAGAGGGAGGGGCCAAAAGGGGTTAAATTGGCTTAATTGATATAAGCAACTTCTTCTCTGAAACTGTAAGCAATGGATATCGCTGATTTTTGTCCTTATGGGGTAGGGATTCAAAATTGTACAAATAGTGGACTTGACCCCCTCTGAGGGGGCAGGACCTGGGTATATGGTTTATACTGTAAAGTTAATGTATTGGTCCATACATACAATACCTGTGTATATAGTTTACACTGTAAAGTTAGTGTATTAGTCCATACATATATATGATTTATACTGTAAAGTTAGTGTATTAGTCCATACATATATATGGTTTATACTGTAAAGTTAAGTGTATTAGTCCATACATACAATACCTGTGTATATGGTTTATACTGTATAGTTAGTGTATAAGTCCATATATACAATGCCTGGGTATATGGTTTATACTGTATAGTTAGTGTATTAGTCCATACATACTGTAAAGTTAATGTATAAGTCCATACATACAATACCTGTGTATATGGTTTATACTGTAAAGTTAAGTGTATTAGTCCATACATACAATACCTGTGTATATGGAGGGGCTTCGGTGGCCGAGTGGTTAAGGTGTCCCTACACTTTATCACTAGCCCTCCACCTCTGGGTTGCGAGTTCGAAACCTACGTGGGGCAGTTGCCAGGTACTGACTGTAGGCCGGTGGTTTTTCTCCAGGTACTCCGGCTTTCCTCCACCTCCAAAACCTGGCACGTCCTTAAATGACCCTGGCTGTTAATAGGACGTTAAACAAAAACAAACCAAACCTTTGTATATGGTTTATACTGTATAGTTAGTGTATAAGTCCATATATACAATGCCTGGGTACATGGTTTATACTGTGAAGTAATGTATAAGTCCATACATACAATACCTGTGTATATGGTTTATACTGTATAGTTCGTGTATAAGTCCATACAAACAATACCTGGGTATGTAACAGAGCACATGATTAATTTAATTTAAATCACTGCTTCCGCTGGGGATCGAACCCGGGACCTCTGGCTTACTAGTCTTACGCTCAACCGATCGAGCTAAAGAGAAGATCTCTCTAGCCAAGCGGTATATTGCGGCTAGTATTTACCAGGGTTACATACTCCCCCTCCAGGAAAGAACTCGTCCTCGAGTTTCCAGGAGTAACAGCGATGCTTGTGGAGCAATCCTGAGTATTTCCCCCGGGTCCCTACATGGGCGCCAATGTAACAGAGCACATGATTAATTTAATTTAAATCACTGCTTCCGCTGGGGATCGAACCCGGGACCTCTGGCTTACTAGTCTTACGCTCAACCGATCGAGCTAAAGAGAAGATCTCTCTAGCCAAGCGGTATATTGCGGCTAGTATTTACCAGGGTTACAGGTATATGGTTTATACTGTATAGTTAGTGTATAAGTCCATACATACAATACCTGTGTATATGGTTTATACTGTAAAGTAATGTATAAGTCCATACATACAATACCTGGGTATATGGTTTATACTGTAAAGTTAGTGTATTAGTCCAATAGCTAGTGTATTAGTCCAAACATACAAATCTAGCGTGGTACCATCCTAAAATGAGAGCCTGTTTCTTTCTCATTTCAGAAAAAGAGAAGAATCATAATGACAGCTGAGAGATACAAACAAGGGAAAGAACCCCTGCCAGAAGGACCTGCTCATCACTATGCTACCCCATTCTTGTGAATTGACATTGAACGCCTAATTAAGATGTTAAAAATGGTACACATGCTCTGTACGTTTCCTGAATGTGTTGATAAAATTAACAACAACAAAACCAAGACTTGTTATGTTTGGACATGTTGAATTTTCCTTAACAAATGATAAACACATATCATCACATCTGTACATCTCTGAGGACATATATCTCAAGTCACACAAGCTTTAACAATCAATACACAACAACAAAAGACAGAAAACACATTTTGCTTTAGGTTTTCCACCTGTTTGGGACAGGTCTTTGAATCCAGTAAATTGTTTTTTGCTCTTTTGTATCCCATATATTTCATGGCCGCCATGGTATTGTAGGAGGAGTATAAAGTTACAATTGTACCCTTGGTCATTATGCCTTCTGCTCATTTATTCTTTAAGGGATACAGTTGTATACAATGATAATATTCAGGTCACATGGCAATTCAAATTACTCTATATCTATTGTCCATCCATAAGCAATAACTTATCACTGTTCCTTAAAAAGTACTGGAAGGATATTACTCAAACTCCACCTGTAGGTTCACCATGGTCCTAAGTTGTGTGTGCTTGATTTTTAGTCTGATCCAGAGAACAAATAGCCACCAGACAGCCATCATTCATGTTGACAGTTAGTTTGCTATCCCTACTTCTTGAGGAGTGCTGGAAGCATTTTTCGCAAACTTCATATATAGGTTCCAATTGGTCTCTAGTTGTGCCCTTCAGTTATGAGTCTGATCAGGAAAACAAAATGCACACTGGAAGTCATCTCTGATAGGGATCGTCTTTTGTCCGGCATCACAAACAACTTACATTTTCGACTTCTTCTCCAAAACCGCTCAACCAAATTCAATGAAATGTCAACCAAAATTGTCAACCCCCACCAACAGTTGTCTGTGAACAGTATGTAGTACACAGTTGTCTGTAAACAGTATGTAATACACAGTTGTCTGTAAACAGTATGTAATACACAGTTGTCTGTAAACAGTATGTAATACACAGTTGTCTGTAAACAGTATGTAATACACAGTTGTCTGTAAACAGTATGTAATACACAGTTGTCTGTAAACAGTATGTAATACACAGTTGTCTGTAAACAGTATGTAATACACAGTTGTCTGTAAACAGTATGTAATACACAGTTGTCTGTAAACAGTATACAGTTGTCTGTGAACAGTATACAGTTGTCTGTAAACAGTATGCAGTATACAGTTGTCTGTAAACAGTACAGTTGTCTGTAAACAGTATACAGTTGTCTGTGAACAGTATACAGTTGTCTGTAAACAGTATGCAGTTGTCTGTAAACAGTATAAAGTTGTCTGTAAACAGTATACAGTTGTCTGTGAACAGTATGTAATACACAGTTGTCTGTAAACAGTATGTAATACACAGTTGTCTGTAAACAGTATGTAATACACAGTTGTCTGTAAACAGTATACAGTTGTCTGTGAACAGTATACAGTTGTCTGTAAACAGTATGCAGTATACAGTTGTCTGTAAACAGTATACAGTTGTCTGTGAACAGTATACAGTTGTCTGTAAACAGTATGCAGTTGTCTGTAAATAGTATACAGTTGTCTGTAAACAGTACACAGTTGTCTAAACAGTACACAGTTGTCTGTAAATAGTATGCAGTTGTCTGTAAACAGTATGTAATACACAGTTGTCTGTAAACAGTACACAGTTGTCTGTAAACAGTACACAGTTGTCTAAACAGTACACAGTTGTCTGTAAATAGTATACAGTTGTCTGTAAACAGTACACAGTTGTCTAAACAGTACACAGTTGTCTAAACAGTACACAGTTGTCTGTAAATAGTATGCAGTTGTCTGTAAACAGTACACAGTTGTCTAAACAGTACACAGTTGTCTGTAAACAGTATGCAGTTGTCTGTAAACAGTATACAGTTGTCTGTAAACAGTATACAGTTGTCTGTAAACAGTATACAGTTGTCTGTAAACAGTATACAGTTGTCTGTGAACAGTATACAGTTGTCTGTGAACAGTACAGTTGTCTGTAAACAGTATAAAGTTGTCTAAACAGTACAGTTGTCTGTAAACAGTACACAGTTGTCTGTAAACAGTATACAGTTGTCTGTAAACAGTACAGTTGTCTGTAAACAGTACAGTTGTCTGTAAACAGTACACAGTTGTCTGTAAACAGTATGCAGTTGTCTGTAAACAGTACACAGTTGTCTGTAAACAGTACACAGTTGTCTGTGAACAGTACACAGTTGTCTATGAACAGTGCACAGTTGTCTGTAAACAGTACACAGTTGTCTGTAAACAGTACACAGTTGTCTGTAAACAGTATGCAGTTGTCTGTGAACAGTGCACAGTTGTCTGTAAACAGTATACAGTTGTCTAAACAGTACACAGTTGTCTGTTAACAGTATGCAGTATACAGTTGTCTAAACAGTACACAGTTGTCTGTAAACAGTACACAGTTGTCTGTAAACAGTACACAGTTGTCTGTAAACAGTATACAGTTGTCTGTAAACAGTGCACAGTTGTCTGTAAACAGTATACAGTTGTCTGTGAACAGTACACAGTTGTCTGTAAACAGTATACAGTTGTCTGTAAACAGTGCACAGTTGTCTGTAGACAGTACACAGTTGTCTATGAACAGTACACAGTTGTCTGTAAACAGTGCACAGTTGTCTGTAAACAGTACACAGTTGTCTGTGAACAGTGCACATTTGTCTGTAAACAGTATAAAGTTGTCTGTAAACAGTATACAGTTGTCTGTAAACAGTGCACAGTTGTCTGTAAACAGTATACAGTTGTCTGTAAACAGTACACAGTTGTCTGTAAACAGTGCACAGTTGTCTGTAAACAGTATACAGTTGTCTGTAAACAGTACACAGTTGTCTGTAAACAGTACACAGTTGTCTGTAAACAGTATACAGTTGTCTGTAAACAGTACACAGTTGTCTGTAAACAGTACACAGTTGTCTGTAAACAGTGCACAGTTGTCTGTGAACAGTATACAGTTGTCTGTTAACAGTATACAGTTGTCTGTAAACAGTATACAGTTGTCTGTAAACAGTACAGTTGTCTGTAAACAGTATATAGTTGTCTGTAAACAGTACAGTTGTCTGTAAACAGTACACAGTTGTCTGTAAACAGTATGCAGTTGTCTGTAAACAGTACACAGTTGTCTGTAAACAGTATACAGTTGTCTGTGAACAGTATACAGTTGTCTGTAAACAGTATGCAGTTGTCTGTAAATAGTATACAGTTGTCTGTAAACAGTACACAGTTGTCTAAACAGTACACAGTTGTCTGTAAATAGTATGCAGTTGTCTGTAAACAGTATGTAATACACAGTTGTCTGTAAACAGTACACAGTTGTCTGTAAACAGTACACAGTTGTCTAAACAGTACACAGTTGTCTGTAAATAGTATACAGTTGTCTGTCAACAGTACACAGTTGTCTAAACAGTACACAGTTGTCTAAACAGTACACAGTTGTCTGTAAATAGTATGCAGTTGTCTGTAAACAGTACACAGTTGTCTAAACAGTACACAGTTGTCTGTAAACAGTATGCAGTTGTCTGTAAACAGTATACAGTTGTCTGTAAACAGTATACAGTTGTCTGTAAACAGTATACAGTTGTCTGTGAACAGTATACAGTTGTCTGTGAACAGTACAGTTGTCTGTAAACAGTATAAAGTTGTCTAAACAGTACAGTTGTCTGTAAACAGTACACAGTTGTCTGTAAACAGTATACAGTTGTCTGTAAACAGTACAGTTGTCTGTAAACAGTACAGTTGTCTGTAAACAGTACACAGTTGTCTGTAAACAGTATACAGTTGTCTGTAAACAGTACACAGTTGTCTGTAAACAGTACACAGTTGTCTGTAAACAGTACACAGTTGTCTATGAACAGTGCACAGTTGTCTGTAAACAGTACACAGTTGTCTGTAAACAGTACACAGTTGTCTGTAAACAGTATGCAGTTGTCTGTGAACAGTGCACAGTTGTCTGTAAACAGTATACAGTTGTCTAAACAGTACACAGTTGTCTGTTAACAGTATGCAGTATACAGTTGTCTAAACAGTACACAGTTGTCTGTAAACAGTACACAGTTGTCTGTAAACAGTACACAGTTGTCTGTAAACAGTATACAGTTGTCTGTAAACAGTGCACAGTTGTCTGTAAACAGTATACAGTTGTCTGTGAACAGTACACAGTTGTCTGTAAACAGTATACAGTTGTCTGTAAACAGTGCACAGTTGTCTGTAAACAGTACACAGTTGTCTGTAGACAGTACACAGTTGTCTATGAACAGTACACAGTTGTCTGTAAACAGTGCACAGTTGTCTGTAAACAGTACACAGTTGTCTGTGAACAGTGCACATTTGTCTGTAAACAGTATAAAGTTGTCTGTAAACAGTATACAGTTGTCTGTAAACAGTGCACAGTTGTCTGTAAACAGTATACAGTTGTCTGTGAACAGTGCACAGTTGTCTGTAAACAGTATACAGTTGTCTGTAAACAGTACACAGTTGTCTGTAAACAGTATGTAATACACAGTTGTCTGTAAACAGTACACAGTTGTCTGTAAACAGTACACAGTTGTCTGTGAACAGTATACAGTTGTCTGTGAACAGTGCACAGTTGTCTGTAAACAGTACACAGTTGTCTGTGAACAGTGCACAGTTGTCTGTAAACAGTACACAGTTGTCTGTGAACAGTACACAGTTGTCTGTGAACAGTGCACAGTTGTCTGTAAACAGTATACAGTTGTCTGTAAACAGTACACAGTTGTCTGTAAACAGTACACAGTTGTCTGTAAACAGTGCACAGTTGTCTGTGAACAGTATACAGTTGTCTGTTAACAGTATACAGTTGTCTGTAAACAGTATACAGTTGTCTGTAAACAGTACAGTTGTCTGTAAACAGTATATAGTTGTCTGTAAACAGTACAGTTGTCTGTAAACAGTACACAGTTGTCTGTAAACAGTATGCAGTTGTCTGTGAACAGTGCACATTTGTCTGTAAACAGTATAAAGTTGTCTGTAAACAGTATACAGTTGTCTGTAAACAGTGCACAGTTGTCTGTAAACAGTATACAGTTGTCTGTGAACAGTGCACAGTTGTCTGTAAACAGTATACAGTTGTCTGTAAACAGTACACAGTTGTCTGTAAACAGTATGTAATACACAGTTGTCTGTAAACAGTACACAGTTGTCTGTAAACAGTACACAGTTGTCTGTGAACAGTATACAGTTGTCTGTGAACAGTGCACAGTTGTCTGTAAACAGTACACAGTTGTCTGTGAACAGTGCACAGTTGTCTGTAAACAGTACACAGTTGTCTGTGAACAGTACACAGTTGTCTGTGAACAGTGCACAGTTGTCTGTAAACAGTATACAGTTGTCTGTAAACAGTACACAGTTGTCTGTAAACAGTACACAGTTGTCTGTAAACAGTGCACAGTTGTCTGTGAACAGTATACAGTTGTCTGTTAACAGTATACAGTTGTCTGTAAACAGTATACAGTTGTCTGTAAACAGTACAGTTGTCTGTAAACAGTATATAGTTGTCTGTAAACAGTACAGTTGTCTGTAAACAGTACACAGTTGTCTGTAAACAGTATGCAGTTGTCTGTAAACAGTACACAGTTGTCTGTAAACAGTACACAGTTGTCTGTAAACAGTATGCAGTTGTCTGTGAACAGTGCACAGTTGTCTGTAAACAGTATACAGTTGTCTGTAAACAGTACAGTTGTCTGTGAACAGTGCACAGTTGTCTGTGAACAGTACACAGTTGTCTGTAAACAGTACAGTTGTCTGTAAACAGTACAGTTGTCTGTGAACAGTGCACAGTTGTCTGTAAACAGTACACAGTTGTCTGTAAACAGTATGCAGTTGTCTGTAAACAGTACACAGTTGTCTGTAAACAGTACACAGTTGTCTGTGAACAGTGCACAGTTGTCTGTAAACAGTACACAGTTGTCTGTAAACAGTATGCAGTTGTCTGTAAACAGTGCACAGTTGTCTGTAAACAGTACACAGTTGTCTGTAAACAGTACACAGTTGTCTGTAAACAGTACACAGTTGTCTGTAAACAGTATACAGTTGTCTGTAAATAGTATGCAGTATACAGTTGTCTAAACAGTACACAGTTGTCTGTAAACAGTATGCAGTACACAGTTGTCTGTAAACAGTATACAGTTGTCTGTATACAGTATGCAGTATACAGTTGTCTAAACAGTACACAGTTGTCTGTAAACAGTATATGCAGCAGAGGCTGTAAACTAGAGTGTTGTCTGTAAACAGTAGACGGTAAGCAGTGAGGAGTAGACAATAAGCAGTAGGCAGGTGATGTGTAGCAATCTGTAAGCAGTGGATATATATAGCTGACACAACGCAGAAAGCAGTTGGAAGTAGTTGAAATATCGGGACGCTGTCTCTCATGGAATTCCATAATCTCTCGATCGAGAGAGCACTGTAATGACAATATCTGGGTTGCAACTTTAAGTGACTTCGCCTTAAATGAGAATTTGAACAAGGCCAATAATGAATATTTTTTTTATTATCATAACCGCATTAACAAATGTTCCGTAGAGGAGAGGTGCATTTCTTATTTCGGGTATAATTGATAATCTACATAATAGATGACATGGAATGTGTGTGTTTATTCTGAAACGTTGCAACTATTCACAGGAGTTTAAATGTATGGTAAATATTTACCAGCAGAGTTTACCACCTAGCAATCTCCAAAGATTGCATGAAGACACACGTGGAAAGCACCTTAAAACTTGTCACACAAATGCAGAAAATGACGCCGATTATACTGAAATACAAAATGTATATCAATACTGAAAGGGAAAGGAAACGCAATCCGATATCAGGGGCGTAGCGTCCATAAGAAAAAAAAAGCCCGGGCTTACACATAAAAATTCCTACAATGTGTGTTGGGCCAATATTTCAAGTAACAATCAAATTGAATATGAGTAATGATCATAACATCCAATTCTTGTATCAAATGAGTAACTAGTCTACCATGTACAATGTACCTTAATTGATGTAAGCCTAGTAATTATGGAATATCAAAAACTTCATATACTTTGTCTATGACTAGCCAATCAATTCTATGTTTCCGATTTTATAAAGTTGACAAGTGTATTTATTCAAAATGAAGACAAAAAAAACAACATACAAATACTGTGTGTATTGTTCAAGTTTTCGTCACAGCGACCCAAAATTGAAAACTTTTATTCAAGTTACACGCAAATTACATTGACATCAAATTGTCAAAAAGAATCGATTGTCTTAAGTCTAGATCAGTCTTATTCAGAATAAAAAGCAATAAAATAACTGTCTCTGAAAACAATTGCATAACTTTACAAAATCCTTAAAGCAATTTTCCGTTCCCGAACCCTTCGCCTGGGCTTACACAGTCTCATTGGTCTGGATATTAACAGATTTACTCGGAAATGAAAAGATGTGATAGAATGTAAAAATGGTGTAATTGAAAGATAGCGAACCACTCCGTCTTCGGTGTTATCCATGTACTAGACACGTTCCTAGGACCCAGAATGAAAATTGATGAGTGATCTAGGGGTCGGACCATATATTTTCAGCGTCATGAAACCGGCCGATTATATAAAGTCGGAGTGCTATTATGCATTCACTTTGAATTTAAAAGATAACGGAGAAGCTCAATCATTTGGAGGGTGGTAGGCCTAATAGTGTAAAGTACGTTTGGTATTGTATAAATTTGTATTTAATCGGTCATAATCATTTACTGCTCTGAATAGTGTATGATGTATTCTGACCAACTGGGTTTAAAGTAATTTTTGTGTTACCTGCGAAAGCAGGAGACGTATAAGGATCACAATGTCGGCGGCGGTAGCGCCAAAAAATCCATATGGTTTGTTACTGAAGTTGTGTTTGACGTGATCTATGATTAACCTAAGCTTATTTTCAAAATGGATGAAAAGGTGTTTATTGGTTGAGACTGCCATAACAATGAATTTAATAGAGAATCAAAAAGATAATAGAAACAGGATAAAAACAACAGAAATAAGGCCAGCGGTTAGACCACCGAGATCTGATGACACCCAGCAGGTGATCTGAGGTGACGATGTCTGCTGGTTCCATTCAATGACGGTGCGTGGGGAGAACGAGAACCACCTATATTCACTAACACGTGATTGAATTGGTAAGAAAGGCTTAGTTCCTCGACAGTCTGCTGGGCGGAAATGGCATGTTAGGGATGGTATACGCGAGACTATATGGATCTTGTACAGCATACATAATCCTACTTGATGTTTTCTGACCTTCAACGACGCCTAACATTTGTGCTCTAGTAAGCTGGTGACACCACAGGCGTTTGCTTCTGGTTAGTATTTATAGATAAAATATTAGCGCCTACTCCTACTATATTAACGTTGATATAGTAGGTTTGTCTATAAATACTAAACAGAAGCAGACGCCTGCGGTGACACTAGCTGCCCGTAAGAATGTGTTAATTGGTGGCATATCCAGCAGCCCGTTGTTGCACCATTTCCAACCTGTCGGTGTCTTTCTGTTTAATTCGTAACCGGGCTAATTTGGGGGATGTATGCCGTTGATTTGATGCTTTCGGAGTGTAACGTAATCAGAAGCCTTGGCTAGCGAAGATGGAGTTGATGTTGACATTCCATTTTAGGATGTGCTGATGTGTTAGCTCCATTTGAGACCTTGCGTGATGGTGCATCCAAGATATTTATCTGATGTAACCGCCTCTAGTTAAAGTCCATGAAATATGTATTTGTGGTCGGTTTTATTTCAGTTTCTGGTGATAGATAAGACTTGGCACTTTCCCTGGTAGAATTCCATCTTCTATTGCTGTTCCCGTTCTGATATTTTTTCGAAATCCCGTTGAATTTTTTTTTTTTTTTTGCGTCAGTGCGCGATGTAATCGTAGTATAACAAACAAGCACACTTTAGATGCGATGTGAGTACATTATTGTAGTAAAGAGAAGGGACAGACAGGATAGGATGACTGATCCCTCTGGCATTCTAGAGGCTACGTCTACATAGCCTGACGTTTGTCTGTTAGAAGGGCGTCAATAAAGGCCTTGACTTTTCATAGAACGCCGTGGTGGTGTAGTTTGCGGATAAGAAGGTTGTAACAGATTTTATCGAAGGCTTTCATGAAATCCATGACAAGAATGCTCATTTCCTTTTTATACGTTATGCTCCTTGTGATGTATCCAACAAATTCTAAAATCTGGGTATCGCTCCATCTTTTCTGTCTGAATCCATGCTGTACGGGGTAGAGGATGATGTACCTAGACCCGCATGGTAGATGATATGGCTGGCGATGAGGTGCTCGAGAAGCTTGGAATAGATATATATAACAGAGATATGGGTCGATGGTAAGTATGGACGAGACGTGATTGGCCGTTTCTTTCATTAGTTATGATCTGGCGGCTTTGTGAGGCTTCAGAATCATCAGAAGATTTGTCACATATTCAGGTCCTCTTTGGTGTCCGGGCTCTTGTCGGGCATGTCAATGGTTAGTCAATTCATGTTTGTTTATGTTTTTGGGGAAATGGGGACTATAATGTTGATTGAGGATGTCGTCTTTTCATCTTGCGCCTGAATGTAGGATGTCGTTGCTTTTGACAATACTGGTTACTTGTTTCCTTGGATAATGTCCTTGACGTATTTCCAGCATGTCCTCCTTAGACCTTCCTGGACAAGTGTCCTTATCTGTTTGTGTAACGCGACAGGAGGAACCACGGAGTGGTCACCAATCCAAGAGCTGACCACACTCGACGTTGCTTAAAATCGATACATATGACACTCAACCGCAAAGCCGCAAATACTAACTGTTGGACTATGTAGCTGAAATGCCCATATCCATCAATCGTAACATTTGTGTTTCTCGTTGATGATTTGGCAGATGACTTGTATTTTTTCTTGTACAGTCGATTCTTCCTGTGAATCTTCTTCCGGAGATCCATGGATATTCATGGTGGGCTGTCTTTGGATTTGACCAGCTTTTGTGCGATGTAGGTATCAGTGATATTTTCCAGTTGTTCTTTGAAATAGTTCCACCCGTTTTCCACTGTTGTTCCTGACGTTATCATATCTCAGATGGTGGTGAGTAGAGTTTCGGTTGCGATGGTGTCCCAGATGGCCTTTTTGTAGAGCAGTATTTTCCTTGATGACTGTTTGTTTCTTGCTATATCCTGGCTATATGGTTAAGCTCAAATTTACATTTGACTTTTCTGATGACAATGTGAACAGTCTTGGAAATAAATTACTTTAGTTTTAATGTTTACCTTTGAAACACGAATATAGGCCTGTAATTATTGCATTTTTCTAAAAATGAACATTTCCGCAAAGTGACATGTTCACGATTTTTTTTTTTTTTTTTTTTTTTAATATATTTGGTTTACAAAACCAATGTCTGATGACAATGTGAACAGTCTTGGAAATAAATTACTTTAGTTTTAATGTTTACCTTTTAAACACGAATATAGGCCTGTAATTATTGCATTTTTCTAAAAATGAACATTTCCGCAAAGTGACATGTTCACGATTTTTGTTTGTTTGTTTTATTTTAATATATTTGGTTTACAAAACCAATGTGTGCGTATCACTTTTTGTAGAATATTGACATAGCTAAAATGTGCCTCAAAAGATTGTGACCTACATATTTGATTTATACAAGATCATTTGACAGCATAAGACATTGTTTTGGTAGTTTATTTTAATAAAAAAAAAATAAGCCTGTCATACACCTGTGATGGGCAACACTAAGTAGGCTATATATAGCACAGGTCCCTGGGGCATTTTGAACATTTTTAATCTTACCTCATGGGTTATCTCTTAAAGTGCCATTAATAACACCAGGTTTTGATCAAACTGGTTCGTGGGTAATTTCCATCGCTCATGTTAGAGGATAATCAGAAATGAGATCAGATGTGAGTTGATAATCAGAAAGTAAAATGAACGCAAAACTTAACTTTGTTAGTGAATTATATGTGGTATAAAGTGAGAGTTTCTACAGTAAGTTGAGGGAGACCAATTACATCACCAGCGTCAAGAGGAGTGCCATGATGTATGTGTCGTCAATAAGAGTGTCATGGTGTATTTGTTGTCAAGAAGAGTGTTATGGTGCATTTGTCGTCAAGAGAATTGTCGTGGTGTATTTGTCGTCAAGAAGAGTGTAATGGTGTATTTGTCGTCAAGAAGAGTGTCATGGTGAATTTGTTGTCAAGAGAATTGTCGTGGTGTATTTTTCGTCAAGAAGAGTGTCATGGTGTATTTGTCGTCAAGAAGAGTGTCATGGTGTATCTGTCGTCAAGAAGAGTATCATGGTGTATTTGTCGTCAAGAGGAGTGTCGTGGTGTATTTGTCGTCAAGAGGAGTGTCATGGTGTATTTGTCGTCAAGAAGAGTGTCATGGTGTATTTGTCGTCAAGAGGAGTGTCGTGGTGTATTTGTCGTCAAGAAGAGTATCATGGTGTATTTGTCGTCAAGAGGAGTGTCATGGTGTATTTGTCGTCAAGAACAGTGTCATGGTGTATTTGTCGTCAAGAAGAGTGTCATGGTGAATTTGTCGTCAAGAAGAGTGTCATGGTGTATTTGTCGTCAAGAAGAGTGTCATGGTGAATTTGTCGTCAAGAAGAGTGTCATGGTGTATTTGTCGTCAAGAAGAGTGTCATGGTGTATTTGTCGTCAAGATGAGTGTAATGGTGTGTTTTTATCGTCAGGAGGAGTGTCATGGTGTATTTGTCGTCAAGAAGAGTATCATGGTGTATTTGTCGTCAAGAGAAGAGTGATTGTGTATTTGTCGTCAAGAAGAGTGTCATGGTGTATTTCTTTTCAAGAAGAGTGTAATGGTGTTTTTGTCGTCAACAGAAGTGTCATGGTGTATTTGTCGTCAACAGGAGTGTCATGGTGTATTTGTCTTCAAGATGAGTGTAATGGTGTATTTGTCGTCAGGAGCAGTGTCAGGGTGTATTTGTCGTCAAGAAGAGTGTCATGGTGTATTTGTCGTCAAGAGAAGAGTCATTGTGTATTTGTCGTCAAGAAGAGTGTCATGGTGTATTAATCGTCAAGAAGAGTATCATGGTGTATTTGTCGTCAAGAAGAGTATCATGGTGTATTTGTCGTCAAGAGGAGTGTCGTGGTGTATTTGTCGTCAAGAGGAGTGTCATGGTGAATCTGTCGTCAAGAAGAGTAGCATGTTGTATTTGTCGTCAACAGGAGTGTCATGGTGTATTTGTCGTCAAGAAGAGTGCCATGATGTATCTGTCGTCAAGAAGAGTGTAATGGTGTATTTGTCGTCAAGAAGAGTGTCATGGTGTATTTGTCGTCAAGAAGAGTGTCATGGTGTATTTGTCGTCAAGAGTGTCACGGTGTATTTGTCGTCAAGAAGAGTGTCATGGTGTATTTGTCGTCAAGAAGAGTGTAATGGTGTATTTGTCGTCAAGAGGAGTGTCATGGTGTATTTGTCGTCAAGAAGAGTGTCATGGTGTATTTGTCGTCAAGAAGAGTGTCATGGTGTATTTGTCGTCAAGAGAAGTGTCATGGTGTATTTGTCGTCAAGAAGAGTGTCATGGTGTATTTGTCGTCAAGAGAAGAGTCATGGTGTATTTATCGTCAAGAAGAGTGTCATGGTGTATTTGTCGTCAAGAAGAGTGTCATGGTGTATTTGTCGTCAAGAGAAGTGTCATGGTGTATTTGTCGTCAAGAAGAGTGTCGTGGTGTATTTGTCATCAAGAAGAGTGTCGTGGTGTATTTGTCGTCAAGAAGAGTGTCATGGTGTATTTGTTGTCAAGAAGAGTGTCATGGTGTATTTGTCGTCAAGAAGAGTGTCATGGTGTATTTGTCATCAAGAAGAGTGTCGTGGTGTATTTGTCGTCAAGAGGAGTGTCATGGTGTATTTGTCGTCAAGAAGAGTGTCATGGTGTATTTGTCGTCAAGAGGAGTGTCGTGGTGTATTTGTCGTCAAGAAGAGTATCATGGTGTATTTGTCGTCAAGAGGAGTGTCATGGTGTATTTGTCGTCAAGAACAGTGTCATGGTGTATTTGTCGTCAAGAGGAGTGTAATGGTGTATTTGTCGTCAAGAGGAGTGTCATGGTGTATTTGTCGTCAACAAGAGTGTCATGGTGTATTTGTCGTCAACAAGAGTGTCATGGTGTATTTGTCCTCAAGAGAAGTGTCATGGTATATTTGTCGTCAAGAGGAGTGTCGTGGTCTATTTGTATTCAAGAAGAGTGCCATGGTGTATTTGTCGTCAAGAGGAGTGTCGTGGTGTATTTGTGGTCAAGAGGAGTGTCATGGTGTATTTGTCGTCAAGAGGAGTGTCATGGTGTATTTGTATTAAAGAAGAGTGTCATGGTGTATGTGTATTCAAGAAGAGTGTCATGGTGTATTTGTCGTCAAGAGGAGTGTCGTGGTGTGTTTGTCGTCAAGAAGAGTGTCGTGGTCTATTTGTATTCAAGAAGAGTGCCATGGTGTATTTGTCGTCAAGAGGAGTGTCGTGGTGTATTTGTCGTCTAGAGGAGTGTAATGATGTATTTGTCGTCAAGAAGAGTGTAATGGTGTTTTTGTCTTCAAGAGGAGTGTCATGGTGTATTTGTCGTCTAGAGGAGTGTCATGGTGTATTTGTCGTCAAGAGGAGTGTCATGGTGTATTTGTCGTCAAAAACAGTGTCATGGTGTATTTGTCGTCAAGAAGAGTGTCATGGTGTATTTGTCGTCAAGAACAGTGTCATGGTGTATTTGTCGTCAAGAACAGTGTAATGGCGTGTTTGTATACGTTTTAGAATGTTGAATACACACGCATCAAAATAAACAACACTATCTGACATTAGCTGTACATTCGACCAGTCAAAATAGATCAAGGATAATATTTTTTATCTTTTATATAACAAAACTGTATATCGACGTTCTTACACTTTTATTCGTTAAACAAATACAACTGATACATGGAAATGATTGCACTTTAACAATGAGATTAGAAGAAAAAGAACATTGCACACTTCCATGGTCTGTGAGGTTAGTTATTACAACATGATCGTGGTAAAATATTGGTATGTACAGAGAACTAAAACTCTTCGTAAATGTAGTTTTACTTGCAACAATTTCTTGTCGGCAGCTCCACTTTACAATGGACACTGACAATACAAACCCAATTGGGTTAAGTTGTTATAGGCAGAAACTTAGATTAGTTATATGGTTGTGTTGTCAAAAAGAATTTCAAATTGCAAATTTTATAATGGCGAACATTGCAATGGAAGTATAAACGACTAGAATACCAACATAACTTTGTTCAGATACATGTTATGTTAAATTCAAACCTCCAAACCTCCAAAATAATACAAAAAAAACATATAACGTGAAAATCAAATGTTCTAAAAACCTATCTTTGTTGCTAACTTAAAATGTTCGATACATATATATGATACCACTAATTCGACGCAATACTAATACACATTTTACAATAATGTACATGTAGATAACTTGCATTTATATACTTTAAACACAACTTTTACACGAATATTTCATTCTGGCATACGTTTTGTATCTCGTTCAACGTTCTTTCTTTCTTGCGATCATACACAGACATACATATCTTAACTTAAAGACCTGACAGTCTTTTTTGTCAAAGTTTCATACAGATTTGAAAATTCTAATTATATCAATTTGATTTATATATATGCAAATATATTAATCATGTTACAATTATGTCTGTATCAATGTGGTACGTACCCTATTGGGAACTTCCGCCTAAACATCACATCATAAACAACACTTGTCTAAACAACACACCGTAAACAACTTCCGCTTAAACAACACATTATAAACAGCTTCAGTCTAAACAACACATCAGTCTTTGACGATCTGCTGCATATCCATCTCTTCCATAGACAGGTCTTGTTTCCGCCGGAAGTAGAATGCTATGACAGCTCCTATCACAAGTCCAGGAAGGAATAGCCCAATACCTACACCGGCCATTGCGCCTGCATCAAAATCACAATACTTTGTAATTACTCACATCCTTGATAAACCTTTAATATTGTTGTGTAACTCCTGTTTAGAAATCGGTATTAAATCTTCCAAATTATGGACTATGTTTGTATATTTTATTATGGTCGTAAATCAAGCTGACAACTGGCCTTACCTGCACTATAGCCGGTGTTTGAATTATTACTGCCTGATGCCGGAGACGCCCCGGTGTTAGCCTGGGACCCACTGATAGGGACGTACTTCCCTGTAAATAAAGGATACTGGATATCATGATAAAACAAGGATTGTATAACACAAAAGACCATAGTACCACTAGATATAAAAATAAGAGTGTATCCCGAATAATGAAGCAAACTGTATCAGACACCATGTCTTTACAATTTAACGGAAGAAATCCAGAATTACAATACAAGATTCAAAAATAAGAGACTACAAAATAATCAATTTTTAAATCAAGTCTTTTCCGTGTATAAAAATATTAATTGAACGGTACGTATAAGATCAATCTGAGGCAAAATGTGATTACGTTCTTTGCGTACTTATGTAAAGGTCGCACACGTCATGTGTGACCTGAATTCCTTTCTGAAGTGGCCGGTTACTAGTCAGTCGACACAGTGACGTTTTGTTACAGAAGGCGAATGTCTGACAGTTGGATGATTCTGTCGTCACACAAAGCTTGGCACAGTCGTCCACTGTTACATCTGTGTAGTCCAGTGTCGGACCAAACGTCATGCTGGATCGAGACTTCTTTTGAAAGTCGTCTATGTAGTTTCCTAAAAATATACAGAAATGTTAACACCCTACTTTCAGGCCACACGCACAATACCAGACTCTATACTAATATAGATGCTTCTATTTCCACCGGCAATAATGTTTCAATTGGTGCAAAGTATGCTCATTGCAATAAATGCATTGGAATTTCATCATAACTTGTTATTAAATATAACCGCTAGGAGATGAAGACGAACTTGATAGCAAAATTCTATTTTTGGTAAGTGAAATTGGCGTTTGACCAATCCAGCCGATGTGCAAACACACATAATGTTTATGCAAAAAATAGGAAAGAAAATGAAAGAAAAAATAGGAGACCAACTCAGAACACACGAAACGGAATCGATAGCTCATTCGGATATGGATTCTAGAACGACTTACTTGTGTAAAACGAACATGTCGGGCTGGCAACAAGGGAATTGGCGGGAAGGTCAAGTCGATGCTTCTTCATGAGGCGACACGTCTTGGTATTGAAGCAATACTCGAATGACTTGCAGGGAAATCCGTCGTACTGGGAGCACTGTTTGGCACACAGGTTGTCGGAATTGACCATGTCGATCTCTTTATCGGCCGTTACGGAGACCACCATACCGGGATTGGGCGTATACTTGTCCAGGTAGGTACCTTCAAAAACGTTATAATAACTAGGGTGTAGAAAGCCAAAGTATACCATTTTCTGCATCACCCATTTCATCTACTGAGGACTAAACCGTGTATCTGAGAAGTTAGGGGAAAGAACATGTAGAAGTAATAAACAAAGCGAGAAGGCTGTCAATGATCATTTTGGTTGAGTATTCTGTTAAATATTCGCTCTCTAATTGACATCATCATTAAATGTCAGCTAAGTGCTTTCTTGACTAACATTAATTTCAATTTCAACATATTTTTTTTTATTGACATAAGATGTAATTTTGTCAATAGGATTAGACATCAGGCATTGCCTATATTAGTCCTCTCCTTATTACTAACATTAATAAGACCATACAGGATAAATTGACTCTAGGTGACGCAAGAAGAATAAGAATCCCTCCTATCATAAGGAATACAGCCAGCGTTGAGTACATACGTGAGTACAGGTCACAGAAGTCGTGATGTGTCAGGTTAGCTGGCTGGGCGTCAGGATGTACCTTATACAGCAGACAGTCACCACTCTTGTAGCAAAAATCAAACGAAAGACAGTCGTAGGACATCTCCGTCAGGCAGGCGTCGGCACACTCATCCACAGATATCCCAGCCACGTAGCCACTGTGTGACAGGGCCAGGATGTTGTTCTTCGTTACATTAAAGTGACTGAGAACCTGGCCTGAAGTAATCATCGGACATAAAGTCCTATTAGAGCTGCACTAGTTTAATATACGCTTATATCAGTCATCAATGTCTCTGTTACTAGTGTTAACTATCATCGTTGTCTCTGCTAATGATGTTAACTATCATCGTTGTCTCTGTTACTGATGTTAACTCATCGCTGTCTCTGTTACTGATGTTAACTATCATCGCTGTCTCTGTTACTGATGTTAACTATCATCGTTGTCTCTGTTACTGATGTTAACTATCATCGCTGTCTCTGTTACTGATGTTAACTATCATCGCTGTCTCTGTTACTGATGTTAACTATCATCGCTGTCTCTGTTACTGATGTTAACTATCATCGCTGTCTCTGTTACTAGTGTTAACTATCATCGTTGTCTCTGCTAATGATGTTAACTATCATCGTTGTCTCTGTTACTGATGTTAACTCATCGCTGTCTCTGTTACTGATGTTAACTATCATCGCTGTCTCTGTTACTGATGTTAACTATCATCGCTGTCTCTGTTACTAGTGTTAATTATCATCGTTGTCTCTGCTAATGATGTTAACTATCATCGTTGTCTCTGTTACTGATGTTAATTATCATCGCTGTCTCTGTTACTAGTGTTAACTATCATCGTTGTCTCTGTTACTAGTGTTAACTATCATCGCTGTCTCTGTTACTGATGTTAACTATCATCGTTGTCTCTGTTACTGATGTTAACTATCATCGCTGTCTCTGTTACTAGTGTTAACTATCATCGTTGTCTCTGTTACTAGTGTTAACTATCATCGCTGTCTCTGTTACTAGTGTTAACTATCATCGTTGTCTCTGCTAATAATGTTAACTATCATCGTTGTCTCTGTTACTGATGTTAATTATCATCGCTGTCTCTGTTACTAGTGTTAACTATCATCGCTGTCTCTGTTACTGATGTTAACTATCATCGCTATCTCTGTTAATGCCGTTGAGAGAATGAGTTCGTACAGGTGGAATATGCAGTTTCTAATTTATCTTTTATTCAAAATTCTAAATAACCACTGGCTGATACAAGACGCCCGGTGTTTGGTCACATGTTACTTAAGCTAATCTTTATAGCGGTAATATACTATATTACTTTGTTATGCACACATACATGTAGACAAAATATTCACTAACCTGACGTTGGATCTCGATTCGCCCTCGCCAAATTGTCCCTGATTTTGTCAGCGATGAAAAGCGTTGTCTGCAAACAAATCGTGAGTTTAAAAAGGAAAGTGTATCTATCATTCACAGTATCAAAATCCAATGGCAAAATATATTACAGTTTAAATAGTACACAGTATCTGCCAAGGCGTCAATAAACAGTATAACACTTTTACAGAGTGAACCTAGACATACACAAATAACACACGGTCAATCTGAATAAACAAGATATATTTCCTAACGTCAAAAAACAACATTTGTGATATTGGAAGAAATCGTCAACAATAAAAATTGTTAAAACAAGATGGAGACAGAAACCAGATGTTCCAGAAAGAAAAGCGTCCGAATCGACAACGACGTCACTAAGGTGAATTCATGTGCAATCTGAATTAAGTTTTATGTTCTCTCAATGAGGACCAGGCCAAGAATACCAATTAATATCAGGGTGGTAAACCCGACATGGCTATCAATCAGTATCAGGGTGGTAAACCCGATATGGCTATCGATCAGTATCAGGGTAGTGAACCCGACATGGATATCAATCAGTATCAGGGTGGTAAACCCGACATGGATATCAATCAGTATCAGGGTAGTAAACCCGACCGGTATATCAGTCACTATCAGGGTAGTGAACCGGACATGGATATCAATCAGTATCAGGGTAGTGAACCGGACATGGATATCAATCAGTATCAGGGTAGTGAACCGGACATGGATATCAATCAGTATCAGGGTAGTGAACCCGACATGGATATCAATCAGTATCAGGGTGGTAAACCCGACATGGATATCAATCAGTATCAGGGTGGTGAACCCGACATGGATATCAATCAGTATCAGGGTAGTGAACCCGACATGGATATCAATCAGTATCAGGGTAGTGAACCCGACATGGATATCAATCAGTATCAGGGTAGTGAACCCGACATGGATATCAATCAGTATGAGGGTATGAACCCGACATGGATATCAATCAGTATCAGGGGAGTGAACCGGACATGGATATCAATCAGTATCTGGGTAGTGAACCCGACATGGATATCAATCAGTATCAGGGTAGTGAACCCGACATGGATATCAATCAGTATCAGGGTAGTGAACCCGACATGGATATCAATCAGTGTCAGGGTATGAACCCGACATGGATATCAATCAGTATCAGGGTAGTGAACCCGACATGGATATCAATCAGTATCAGGGTAGTGAACCGGACATGGATATCAATCAGTATCAGGGTAGTGAACCCGACATGGATATCAATCAGTATCAGGGTAGTGAACCCGACATGGATATCAATCAATATCAGGGTAGTGAACCCGACATGGATATCAATCAGTATCAGGTAGTGAACCCGACATGGATATCAATCAGTATCAGGTAGTGAACCCGACGTGGATATCAATCAGTATCAGGGTAGTGAACCCGACATGGATATCAATCAGTATCAGGGGAGTGACCCCGACATGGATATCAATCAGTATCAGGGTAGTGACCCCGACATGGATATCAATCAGTATCAGGGTGGTGAACCCGACATGGATATCAATCACTATCAGGGTAGTGAACCCGACATGGATATCAATCAGTATCTGGGGAGTGACCCCGACATGGATATCAATCACTATCAGGGTAGTAAACCGGACATGGATATCAATCACTATCAGGGTAGTGAACCCGACATGGATATCAATCACTATCAGGGTAGTGAACCCGACATGGATATCAATCAGTGTCAGGGTATGAACCCGACATGGATATCAATCAGTATCAGGGAAGTGAACCCGACATGGATATCAATCAGTATCTGGGGAGTGACCCCGACATGGATATCAATCACTATCAGGGTAGTAAACCGGACATGGATATCAATCACTATCAGGGTAGTGAACCCGACATGGATATCAATCACTATCAGGGTAGTAAACCGGACATGGATATCAATCACTATCAGGGTAGTGAACCCGACATGGATATCAATCAGTATCTGGGGAGTGAACCCGACATGGATATCAATCACTATCAGGGTAGTGAACCCGACATGGATATCAATCAGTATCTGGGGATTTAACCCGACATGGATATCAATCAGTATCAGGGTAGTGAACCCGACATGGATATCAATCAGTATCTGGGGAGTGAACCTGACATGGATATCAATCAGTATCAGGGTAGTAAACCGGACATGGATATCAATCAGTATCTGGGGAGTGAACCTGACATGGATATCAATCAGTATCAGGGTAGTGAACCCGACATGGATATCAATCAGTATCAGGGTGGTGAACCCGACATGGATATCAATCAGTATCAGGGTAGTGAACCCGACATGGATATCAATCAGTATCTGGGGAGTGAACCTGACATGGATATCAATCAGTATCAGGGTGGTGAACCCGACATGGATATCAATCAGTATCAGGGTGGTAAACCCGACATGGATATCAATCAGTATCAGGATAGTAAACCCGACATGGATATCAATCAGTATCAGGGTGGTGAACCCGACATGGATATCAATCAGTATCAGGGTGGTAAACCCGACATGGATATCAATCAGTATCAGGGGAGTGACCCCGACATGGATATCAATCAGTATCAGGGTGGTAAACCCGACATGGATACAAATCAGTATCAGGGTAGTGAACCCGACAGGGATATCAATCAGTATCTGGGGAGTGACCCCGACATGGATACCAATCAGTATCAGGGTAGTAAACCGGACATGGATATCAATCAGTATCTGGGGAGTGACCCCGACATGGATATCAATCAGTATCAGGGTAGTGAACCCGACATGGATATCAATCATTATCAGGGTAGTGAACCCGACATGGATATCAATCAGTATCTGGGGAGTGACCCCGACATGGATACCAATCAGTATCAGGGTACTGAACCCGACATGGATATCAATCAGTATCAGGGGAGTGAACCCGACATGGATATCAACCAGTATCAGGGTAGTGAACCCGACATGGATACCAATCAGTATCAGGGTATGAACCCGACATGGATATCAATCACTATCAGGGTAGTGAACCCGACATGGATATCAATCAGTATCAGGGTAGTGAACCCGACATGGATATCAATCAGCATCAGGGGAGTGAACCCGACATGGGTATCAATCTGTATCAGGATGGTAAACCCACAGCGATATTAGATTTAATGTAAAGGAATAAAAACGAAAACAAAACAAAAAATAACATATACAATTTTACGTACATTTCCGCCGTACGGTATAGGTATCTGGAAAAGTCCCTTGTATACGGCGTCGTTCAACTTGATCATAATGGCGTCTATACCTGGCTGAGCACTATCTGTACTATTCACGGTGCCTTAATAAAAAATATATCTCAAATGAAATGTTCGGTCGGCATTGAAAAACACAGTCCGACTGATTATAAAAAAATGAAGTTTTCGAATCAGAATAATATCTTGTCCCCATTAATACTCACGTGAGTAGTGATCACACATTGTACTGGATGTGAGTATAGCACCATCGTCCACGTGCTCCCTGCTGAGAAGACAGGTTGAGGTGGCGCTGCAGTAGTCAAAACTCTCACAAGGGAAATTACTCTCTGCTCGGCACATAGTGGCACAATCACTTGCAGACTTGACCTGATTATATTTTGCATCACTCTTATGAGGGTTTGACTTTGATGAGGTCTTAGTGAAATCAACTGAAACCAAGGCATGACTTTATTAGAATGTGACATTAACCGAAATTTGCGTACGACCTCGAAACAAAGTCTTAGTGAAAGCAACCGCCATCTGTGTATGAAACAAAAAAAACGACATTTCATAAGGTATTGGCTATGGCCAAATTGACATTCGTCTCAATGATATAATTTACAGTCGTCGCTGATTTTATCCACTAGAGAAGCCACGTTCACAACCGTCACTATGATATTATAAATTCGTTGTTGAATTACCCTATGAGAGAAGTCATGCTGACAACTATCCCTGTGAGATATTAAATCATACAATAGTTGTTGAATTTTCCCAATGAGATAATCCACGTTAACAACTGTCTCTATTACATATCAAACATTTGTTGTTTGAATTTTACCAATGAAAGGAGCCACGTTGACAACAGTCCCTATGAGGCGTACATAGTTATTGTCGTACACCAACTCTGTCCGTTGGAACCTTATGGGTGATGACATGGACGCCTTAGCTAGCTGGGTCTGTGCCGTCTTTAGAAAAAGCTTCTCATTAGCATCTAGAACGGGATGATATTGACCTGTAATGGAAATACTCATTTTAAAATTTGAGAGAGAATAGGACAAAAAGACTACTACTGCAGTAACACTGAAATCAAAACGCGTTGAAGATGACTAGTGACAAGCAACACACTAGGACGAAATATACCACAGCGTCAACACACTGGGACAAAATATACCACAGCGTCAACACACTGGGACAAAATATACCACAGCGCGCAACACACTGGGATAAAATATACCACAGCGTCAACACACTGGGACAAAGATACCATAGCGTCAACTCATTGAAACAAAATATACCACAGCGTCAACCCATTGAGAAAAAGATACCATAGCGTCAACACACTGGGACAAAATATACCACAGCGTCAACCCACTGAAACAAAACATATCACAGCGTCGACACACTGGGACAAAATATACCACCACAGTGTCAACCCACTGGGACAAAATATACCACAGTGTCAACCCACTGGGACAAAACATACCACAGCGTCAAGCCACTGGGACAAAACATACCACAGCGTCAAGTCACTGGGACAAAATATACCACAGCTAATACGATTACCTTATACAAAACGCATTCATCAATCCAAAAAACGTCGTGCCTTTTTCAACCTTACCAGGAAATCGGATTAAGAAATCTCGTTTCTCTGTCCCTCCAAAACAGGGAGTGATGTCAAAGTTTGTCAGGTCAGGGTCCTGTATGTTAAAGTCGAACAAGTTGTAGGTAAGGAACAAGCCGATCTGTAACGAGAAACGGGGAAAATTGTAGGTGACGAAGAAGTCGATCTGTAACGAGAAACGAGAAAACGAGAAGGCTGCAGATAAGGAGCAAATCGATTTGAAATGAGAAACGGGGAAAGGTTTAAAGTAAGGAATAAGTTGATTTGTAACGAAAAACTGGGAAAAGTCGTGAGTAAGGAATAGGTCGATCTGTAACGAGAACAAGTTGTAGGCAAAGGAACAAGTTGACCTGTAACAAGAAACGGCAAAAAATGTAGGTAATGAACAGGTTGATCTATAACAATAATTATTTTAGTTATTGCAAAAATGACAGATTTGCTGTTTCTTTGGGTTAGCCAATTGTGTGTTGGAATATCTTGTAACAAAACCCAACAAAGACGTTTACGATCAGAAATTCCACCATTCTCATGATTTTATCCTTGATTTATCTAATTTAGACCTTACTGAAAGACGATCCAGTCATAATTTACAATAATATATTATAACGCCTTTCGTGAAACCTAAAGCTCTTACAACAATACAACGAATTTGTTTCTGAAGTTTTAAATGATTATGGTATTGTAAATTTTGGACCAATCAAATGTTTTGACCGAATAGATGTTTTAAGGAGCAGACGTTTCAGAGTGATCAGAAGCTGTTTGGAGTTCTTAAAATTCATAGTACATTTATTTTACTTCTGATATATACGGCATCAAAGTACGACTGTAGCCCCGACTTAATAGTACTTGAAATAGCAGTAAGAAGTTTAGATAAATAAACAATTTTTCGAGACAGCATTTATGTACAATACTTACCTCCTCAGAGGAGACGTCCATACGTACTGGCTGTGATTGGGCGGGAATATTACTGCCAGATGGTGTCACCTTCCAATCGTCCTATCGTAAACATAGTAAACTAGATCACTATACTAATTACTGACTACATGGATCATCTTGTAATAATCGTCACAAGCCATGAACAATCTATGTCAATTTAACTTTTTTTTGCGTTATCAAATGAAGGAATTGGGGTAGTGTTAAAGAACCCGAAAAACACGGTAAAATGTAAAATATTATAAATATTTATGTACGGGTTCAACATTATGCTAAAATGTGGCACTATAGATACTTAATATTTTACAATAATTTTAAATCATACAGTATCAAATATGATCTATTAAATAGCAAGGTTCTTGTAGTTCAACATATGTACATTTGGTAGGACGATGTATGGTGTAGCTCTACCACACTGCCAACATCCCTCATGTCTCTGTGATAACACAAAACATACATGTACTCCCTAAATACTACACTGCCAACATCCCTCATGTCTCTGTGATAACACAAAACATACATGTACTCCATACTTAATACCACACTGCCAACATCCCCCATGTCTCTGTGATAACACAAAACATACCTGTACTCCCTAAATACTACACTGCCAACATCCCTCATGTCTCTGGGATAACACAAAACATACATGTACTCCATACTAAATACCACACTGCCAACATACCTCATATCTCTGTGATAACACAAAACATACATGTACTCCATGCTTAATACCACACTGCCAACATCCCTCATGTCTCTGTGATAACACAAAACATACCTGTACTCCATACTAAATACCACACTGCCAACATCCCTCATGTCTCTCGGATAATACCAAACATACATGTACTCCCTAAATACCACACTGCCAACATCCCTCATGTCTCTGTGATAACACAAAACATACATGTACTCCATACTAAATACCACACTGCCAACATCCCTCATGTCTCTCGGATAATACCAAACATACATGTACTCCATACTAAATACCACACTGCCAACATCCCTCATGTCTCTGTGATAACACAAAACATACATGTACTCCATACTAAATACCACACTGCCAACATCCCTCATGTCTCTCGGATAATACCAAACATACATGTACTCCATACTAAATACCACACTGCCAACATCCCTCATGTCTCTCGGATAATACCAAACATACATGTACTCCATACTAAATACTACACTGCCAACATCCCTCATGTCTCTGTGATAACACAAAACATACCTGTACTCCATACTAAATACCACACTGCCAACATCCCTCATGTCTCTCGGATAATACCAAACATACATGTACTCCATACTAAATACCACACTGCCAACATCCCTCATGTCTCTGTGATAACACAAAACATACATGTACTCCCTAAATACCACACTGCCAACATCCCTCATGTCTCTGGGATAACACAAAACATACATGTACTCCATACTTAATACCACACTGCCAACATCCCTCATGTCTCTGTGATAACACAAAACATACATGTACTCCATACTAAATACCACACTGCCAACATCCCTCATGTCTCTGTGATAACACAAAACATACTTATACTCCATACTAAATACCACACTGCCAACATCCCTCATGTCTCTGTGATAGCACAAAACATACATGTACTCCATACTAAATACCACACTGCCAACATCCCTCATGTCTCTGTGATAACACAAAACATACATGTACTCCATACTAAATACCACACTGCCAACATCCCTCATGTCTCTGTGATAACACAAAACATACATGTACTCCATACTAAATACCACACTGCCAACATCCCTCATGTCTCTGGGATAACACAAACATACATGTACTCCATACTAAATACCACACTGCCAACATCCCTCATGTCTCTGTGATAACACAAAACATACATGTACTCCATACTAAATACCACACTGCCAACATCCCTCATGTCTCTGTGATAACACAAAACATACATGTACTCCATACTAAATACCACACTGCCAACATCCCCATGTCTCTGTGATAACACAAAACATACATGTACTCCATACTAATACCACACTGCCAACATCCCTCATGTCTCTGTGATAACACAAAACATACATGTACTCCATACTAAATACCACACTGCCAACATCCCTCATGTCTCTGGGATAACACAAAACATACATGTACTCCATACTAAATACCACACTGCCAACATCCCCATGTCTCTGTGATAACACAAAACATACATGTACTCCATACTAAATACCACACTGCCAACATCCCTCATGTCTCTGGGATAACACAAAACATACATGTACTCCATACTAAATACCACACTGCCAACATCCCTCATGTCTCTCGGATAATACCAAACATACATGTACTCCATACTAAATACCACACTGCCAACATCCCTCATGTCTCTGGGATAACACAAAACATACATGTACTCCATACTAAATACCACACTGCCAACATCCCTCATGTCTCTGTGATAACACAAAACATACATGTACTCCATACTAAATACCACACTGCCAACATCCCTCATATCTCTGTGATAACACAAAACATACATGTACTCCATACTAAATACCACACTGCCAACATCCTCATGTCTCTGTGATAACACAAAACATACATGTACTCCCTAAATACCACACTGCCAACATCCCTCATGTCTCTGTGATAACATCAAACATACATGTACTCCATACTAAATACCACACTGCCAACATCCCTCATATCTCTGTGATAACACAAAACATACATGTACTCCATACTAAATACCACACTGCCAACATCCCTCATATCTCTGTGATAACACAAAACATACATGTACTCCATACTAAATACCACACTGCCAACATACCTCATATCTCTGGGATAACACAAAACATACATGTACTCCATACTAAATACCACACTGCCAACATACCTCATATCTCTGCGATTATACCAAACTTACGTACATAAGCAAAGTAGAACTGCAGACGACTTGTAAATTTTGTAGCCACACCCTGTAGTTTGAATTCCTGAGTGATGGTCTCAAAAACTATACACAGAATCCCCCGTATGGTTTTCTTTAAACAAAAGAAAATAGATCATATAAACATCAATTCATTTACATAAATCCTGTTATATAATATTTGTGGTTTTTTTAGCAAGCGGTGATTTTCACTCAGTGAATGAACTTAAAGACGGGAATAGTGGTAAGTACCGGTGTACGTCTTGGTAAAGCTAAAACATTTCTTAAACCTTACAATAAATATGTACTCTTTCGAAAACATCGCCTTCTTCAGATTAAACAATTAAATACATTAATATATTAAAAAAAAAAAAAAAGAGACGCTTTTACGCGACGAAAATAAACTAATACCCTGGATGCTGGTAGTATCATACCTATCCATTCATTTTAGTTTACCTGTCCAGCATATTTATACTCGTTGTCAACATCAAAGAATTCCAACGGATTCTTCATCTGAACGACATAGGCGCCATTTTTGAGAGCATCATTCCTGTTAGGGTTGGAATCGAAGGTACTGTTTCCGACTGGCGTTATGCTACAGTTCCCGAATGTCTTGTCTATAGTGTAGGCCAGGCCTGTAATTAATATTACCAAGTATGATATACGGGCATAATGCTACATTTCCCAAATGTCTTGTCTATAGTGTAGGCCAGGCCTGTAATTAATATTACCAAGTATGATATACAGGTGTACTGCCACAGTCTTGTCTATAGTGCAGGCCAGACCTGTTGCTATGTAAGATGAAGTAAATCATAACTTTAACAATGAATAGTTTATTGAACAAAGAGATATATAATACAATGTCTTATTTGCCATAAGATTAGACCCTTCGGTCGGTTTACAGACAATGCAAATTAGCCATCACACCTTGTGGACAATGCTTTGATACTGGAGACTTATTGGTCAAATTAGTCAAAGGTCATCAAGACGATTTTGTTTTAGATTTAATTGCCACTTATTTTCAACATACGAAACCGATGTTCTCTAGGTAAAAAAGTTTCACATATTGTTTTACACAACATATCGTTTTATCAAATGAAAACAAACGATGTCTTTGTGACGAAATATCGTTGATCCTGTACCTTTAGAGCGGTCCGTAGCTTACATAGTAGAACACAGTGACGAAATATCGTGGATCCTGTACCTTTAGAGCGGTCCGTAGCTTACATAGTAGAAAACAATAGTGCGTAGAAATGATGAGCTGTCTTACCTGTGTTGAAGTCGTTTATGTACGTCATCGGGTTTCCAGTGTTGAATTTACCACCAGGCGGAGAAGTAGCCATGTCATATCGCACCAGTTTATAAGTATAGTCGTACCAAATCTGTGATACCAAACGAACAGTTAGTTAGGTACAACCGAGACAGACATTGGACATCTTAAACATTAGTTTAAGTACCTAACACCTCAATTATGACATCGTGGTTTATGGTTAACAAATAAAACTGTTAACAGCTATGGTAAAGAAATAAAACTTTTGACAGCTATGGTTAACAAATAAAACTATTGACAGCTATGGTTAAGAAATAAAACTTTTGACAGCTTTGGTTAACAATAAAACTGTTGACAACTATGTATAAGAAATAAAAGAGTTTGACAGCTATGGTTAACAAATAAAACGTTTGACAACTATTGTAAACAATTGGAATTCGTTACGTACGTGTGCTTCATATGCCATCTTCACATTCGGGACAACAATTTCCAGTAAATATGAAAATTGGCTATCCACAGCGGGGAAAGGATCAGGCGATAACCATCCTAGAGAAACACATTGTTAATATAAAGCCCGGCCTTGTACAATGTACATACCAGTTAAGGGAATTTAATTACAAATCAGTTATATAACTTCATGTAGCTTGGTGATGTACAATGTAATTCAAATATATAAACAGCGAGGGGTATGTTCAATGAAGTCTAATAATACGCCAGTCTAGATGATGTTCATTAATCAATTTGTCATTATTTCGTTTTGTACCAGTGTTATAACGGACTGAAAGTTGTCCTCAAGCATATCGATAGTTTGCCTTTTAAGAGAGTTCTTCCATTATGCGATATGTATCACATATAATTGTAGAATACCACTACAATCTGTTGAAACAATGCACAAATGCTAGGTTGTATCTATTAGATTGTCTTTACGGATTCAATGATCAGCAGCTTTCATTGATCGGGACTGACCTCCAACATAAGATTTTCCTCTCCAAGAAGGAAATTGACCTCTTACAGGAACAATAGAATTTGCCCACAAACCACTTCCACCAAAACCAGGTGTTATTTGTAGTAACCTTGGAGACAACCCATTTTAAGACATTCAAAAGGTCCCAGGGGCCTGTGTCATGGCCTTACTTATTGTTGCCCACAAGAAGGGTAAATTTTGTATTCAAAAAATTACCAAAACGATGCCGTATGTAAAAGGATCTTACATTTCAAGAGTATGGTTGGCTGCAAATTATGAACTCAAATATATAGATGAAGATGAATATTGCACATTGGATTTATAACAGAAACTTAAATGCAAAATAAAAGCTCAACCTCATACATTTGGCGTACAGCATTCACAAGTTGAATGTTGTGCAGCTAGACCCAACAACGAATTCAACGTTCAAATTCTGAATGTTGTACTTCACACAGCTTTAAATAAAGAGTTAAGTTCTCGTTGACAGATAATAATTGTTATACATGCCTTGTATATATAACCGCCAAATAGACCATTCTGAATACACTGTAATTATGCTATCATCAAACGGGTAGCATGCCAGCAGGTTAGATATCAATAATGGTGGGGTCAGTTACTTACCAAATATAATCTCAACATCTATTGCATTGTAATATGTGGTCTGTAAACAAAAAAGTATTTCATTGTTATATCAAGGTGACCTAAAAGGGAAAACTGTTTATTAACAACAAATCGAATGTTTTATTGTGTAACTGAAGAAAACGGAGAAAATTTAGCTAAGCATAAAAAACAATTTTTGGCCATACATTTCATACGAAAAGGGAACCATAGTAATACAAACTATAAAAAGGAAAGGTTCCAATGGCTCCTTTTGTAAACATTTGATTCAACTATATGTACTTCCGACATACCAGCTCTGCTTTAATCATAGCTTGACATTTTTTATGGATCCCTTAAGTTAAACACGTACAGTAGCTTGTTGTAATTGTCGGTACGCGTATTATCAATCACAACATACTGTATGTAGTAATGTATTGTAATTGACGGTAGTAGAACATATTAGTCACGATATACAATACACTTCGTTATGTAATACTTACCTGTGATAACACCTCAAGCACTATGTGTTTGTGGACGGAAGTTAATTTCAACGAGAAACCCAGTGAGCCTGTATTCACTCTACCACCCAAATATCATGATTCAAGGCTTTCTGGTCATTGAGACAAGACTGGTAGAGTGTTTCAATAAATCTGGCCCTAGTGAAGTTGAATATGGATGAAGTATCTCGATTCTAGATTATTTAAATGAAAATGTTTTAGACCCAACAGAAAACTAAGGACGAAGGACGTACCGCAGGATATGCTATCTTGTCAGAGCCCTTTGGGCAGGTGATCGAAAGACAGCTTCTGTACTCACCGCCATATGTGTCTCGTTCCTCGTATGCCAAAACCTATACTCACCGTCATGTCTACCTCGTATGCTGGTAGCTGCAACATATTGCTGTACACAGCTTGGCGTAAATTATTATAAGCACGATAAACGTCGATCTCCTCCACAACTGGCCCTGTCACCGTTCCTATCAACAAGAACAAGATAAGTCTTGCATGTAAACATAACAATAATTCAAACACAATTATAATCAAGGACAAAACATGGACAGAACAAAGAAACAAGTTCTAAGACAATTATACCATGTGTGCTAGATGTCTACACGATTTCTTGCTTGTTGACTCCATAAGAGATAAAGAAATAGTATTCTTCCACATTCTAGGGTTCTTCATAAACCTACATCTCTCAAAACAGTTGTGAGATGTTCGTGCTATTGTGAACAAGCTCCTTGACCATGTGTTGTAGAACAGAGCTGTTACTATCTAGAAATGGAAAATTGATAATAAGGGAAGAAACATTTTCCTGCTTAGTATAGCTAGGTAGTTAACTGTCCTAATGGTAAGCTTTCAAATAAAGATCGAAGTAAGCTTATGCTGAAGAGTCTCATGTGTCATTGATGTGCGATGTGTTATGACCATTGTAATGTAATTTGCTGCAGGAGATCATCTGTGTTATAATAATTGACCAATGTTTTATATAAAGAAAAAATGGAGATTGATACGGAATTATACATGGTAATTTAAAATAACGATCACTGAAAACGGACAAAATGGTGGACAGGTAGCTGTATTTATTGGCTTCCGATAAGGTTTAGTAGAATTTTAAAAATCCATAGTATTCCTTGTCCTTCAAACAGGTACTTTCGTAGTTCATTTTACGATTTTATTGAGGATATAACATATATCAGCAATCCAATACCACAATCTCAAAACAGAAATGCTGAAGAAGCGACAAAGTTACTATAAATTGTTTTTGTGATTACGGTTTATATTTGATATAATACACATACTAGAATAATGGTCGCACGTGCTCTCCTGTAGGACTGATCCGTCCCCGATGTGACGCTTGCTGAGACGACAGTTATTGTCGTTGTCACCACTGCACCATTCGTAACTGTTACACACAAAGTTGACGTTGTTGATACAGTACCGAGCACAGTCCTTCACACTGGCTACGTACCCATATGTCTGGTCGCCCTTCTGTTCTATAGACTTCCTCGCCACCAAAGTAAACTGAGCTTAAAATGTACAAACCATAGCATCTACGTCAAAATATACAACCTCAATACATAACATCACGATTAAACCGAATCATATAACGATAAAATCAAATAATATTATGATGAAAGAAGACAAGATAATTGTAACGACATATATATTAATCGCCAAACTATATGATGATAAAATTCAATCATACATTGATGATATCATTATAATACAGGGGTAAAGTCATATCACACAATGAAAGATATGAAATGATATAAGGACAGAATAATAAATAATTATTGGTGAAACTAAATCATATAATGACCATACAATATACTATACAACCATATAATGTAATGAACGTATCGTTCCATTAAAATCCGGAAATGGTGGTATATCAGATATTTCCAGAAGTGACATATCAAAGTGTTAATGTTACTGTGATGGCGATTTAAATTTTAAAAAATCCTTAGTCATTAAACTGAGACAGGTGAGCCCATCTCTTCACCCAAACATCAAGGGAGATAATAAAAGGGTAGGAATATTTGAACTTGCTCATTTTTCTGGTCATTATTCATTTACTAATATCCAAAAAATACCAGAATTTTATGCTGACCTGCCCTTCTCTATTGTTAGATTTGTGGAGGCCGGTTTGAATTTCTCTAACTACTCTCGTACACTCTTTAGGCCTCTAGCATCACTGGTGAATTCTCGAAGGGTGAAGACGTCCTATGATGGACTTGTTTTATCATTCATAAAATATGATAATCCCATTTCTATTAAATTCATGCATATTAGAGGCACTGTTCATTTCTATTTCTTTGGTAGAAATACTTATAATCAAGTTTAGATGCATCAGGAATTGGTACTTAGAGCAAAGGATGGGCAGAAAATATGCTTTTCTTATTTATTAATTCGGGGGGTGACATTGTTTTAATATAACATCACGTACAAGATGGCGGCGATCTATCTAGCAGAGTAGCGGTAACATAAACATTAGAGTTGTCATTCTGCAGTTGGACATTCTGGATCCGAATGTTTGACACGTTTGCGCTGATGGCAAATAAGGTTTGAGCTCCCTGTCGAATCTGTAAGTCTGTATACGGATTGTAGGAGCCTGCAGACAAATTAACATATATGAAATAACGGTTTGTTTAATTATTCAAAGAGTGAAACCCACAAAAATATCATACAAGAGGTTACGTTCTATTGATCGATACTAACTATTGTACACTACCATCCAATATGACTGAATGTCCTTCAATCAGTACCTTGTCGAAGACAATACATTAGAACTATACATTAGATACTAGTTCCTCATTGGTGATATGTCCTTCAATTATCTACCCAAGAACCTTATAACAAAGAATAGGATTGTTTCTAAACACAGAGAGAATAAGCTAGGAGCTTTAAGCCAGATATTTGATCGAACATGTTTCAACACCACGTCAATGTGTTTGGTGACCAGATATGGTTACCGAACGAAACATCCCAAACTTACACCAAACCGAATTTCGGTTAAACAGCAGTATACCTTGGAGAGACATTATTTTCTATTAAACAACAGTACACATTGGAATGGTATTATTTTCTATTAAACAACAGTACACATTGGAGTGATATTATTTTCGGTTAAGCAACAGTACACATTGGAATGATATTATTTTCTATTAAACAACAGTACACATTGGAATGATATGATTTTCTATTAAACAACAGTACACATTGGAATGGTATTATTTTCTATTAAACATCAGTACACATTGGAATGATATTATTTTCGAATAAACAGCAGTATACGTTGGAGTGATTTTATTTTCGGTTAAACAGCAGTACACATTGGAGTGATTTAAACAACAGTACACATTGGAATGGTATTATTTTCTATTAAACAACAGTACACATTGGAATGATATTATTTTCGAATAAACAGCAGTATACGTTGGAGTGATTTTATTTTCGGTTAAACAGCAGTACACATTGGAGTGATTTAAACAACAGTACATATTGGAGTGATATTATTTTCGGCTAAGCAACAGTACACATTGGAGTAACATTATTGTCTGTTAAACAACAGTATACATTGGAGTGACAATATTGTCTGTTAAACAGCTGTACACACATGGGTGACATTATTTCGACTCAATATGGAACAATAATGTAATCATTTTCTAAGTATTATTATTAACGGATTTAACGTTCGCTATTACAGCAATTCGACCTTACAGTGGACGAGCTTCTGACCGTTACAAAGTACACTGTTATACTAAAACCGATAACCTGATGTCCGTACCTGGAAATCTGACCTTGAACTGGAGACTAGCTTGGTTGGAGTAACACTCCGTTACGTCAAATACGGACATATCTGGATGGCCTTCATCAAAGTCGAGAAAGTTGTACCTTATAGTGAAGTCTGGAAGTGCCTCTCCAAACTACAAAATCGTGAATTGTTCATTATAACAATGTATGTCCTAATCCGGCTGTTCTCCCTTGGACACGTCCATGTAAAAGTGGTTCCTGTGTTACAAGTGAACGAACCCTGGGGCGTTTTTAATTTGCTGCGCAAGTCAAAATTCGAATATATTTCTGTATGACGCTGTAACTATGGAGAATGACGTTATGTAATGGCTGCATCTATTTGTTCTTTTCATTCATTTTTCCTAAATCAATGCCTGTAAAAATGTACATTATTGAGCTACGTGAAAAAATATATCTTCAATTAATTTTTTATTTCGTACGAGATTGTAAGGAGCTCGACTCGAAGTTTCGATATTTTCTCGCCAAGACTCCCAAAGGTAAAAAAAATATAATTATTAAAAAAGTATATATTTGTGATCCTGTATATAAAGAGTAAGTGTATTATATAAACTATATTCTATTTATTGTAACATACTACAAACTTCAACAGGGGAAAATGTGTATTGTATGTATATATGACAGTCTGTATAAGGCAAACAGTATGTATTTGATATACTGAACGACCTTAACCGATAATAAGATTGTTACTTACGGACAAAACGTTGATTATTAACATAAAGGGAATGTCGACAGGGTTAGTACTGCCATCGTCAGGGTGTTCCGTATACGTATCCTGTTAATAAAAAAAAATGGTAGTAGTCATCAAGCACGTGTCCGTTATGACGTCGTATTTATAGTCACGAAGACGGCAATCGTTCTTATGATGATTAACTAGCCTATAATAATGCTAATAGATGATAAGTATGCGGAACTACCTCATCTATATTGGAATCGGACAATCCTGAACTTCATATGAAAACTTATAAATTACGTTTATTGCCTGCATGAAAAGTTGTTCAATTTATCATTTGTCCAAATCATTCCCTGTACTACTGAGGTAGGGTAGGGGATGGGGGTGGGGGTGTTGGCAGACGTAATACAATATTGTACATTCCAGAATTGGAATTAATGGAACGTCAATTTTGAAGAACTCGGAAGAAGTTTTAATCGATCTTGAACATCAGCCCATCTTGATCTCAAAGGGATACTTCAAGCAAGTTTCATTCGTTTTGTTGAAGTGTGATATGTCTTTACAAAGAAAAGAGAACTTGTACATGGTTGCTAACTATATCGAAGCGTATTTCATTCAACATACGACTTGACCAATTTACTTTCCGGTCGACGACATCTTTTTGGGTTGGATATTCCGAATGACTATTGGCATACCCGTGTGAACACACCGACATAATAACAAAAACAATAATTTCTTTACTCAGATCGATAAAATGAGGGCACCCCTAAAAAGAATAACAAGACCAGGTGTTCCAGAAGAGGAGGCGTATTTTGCTTTACCGACGACACCCGCCATACAAATCTAGGTCACGACAACACCCGCCATACAAATCTAGGTCACGACGACACCCACCATACAAACCTAGGTCAAACCGACGACTCCCGCCTTACAAATCTCGGTCGCGACAACAGCCACCATACAAATCTAGGTCACGACGACACTCGCTATACAAATCTAGGTCACGACGACACCCGCCATACGAATCTAGGTCATGACGACGCCCGCCATACAAATCTAGGTCAAACCGACGACACCCGCCATACAATTCTAGGTCACGACGACACCCGCCATACAAATCTAGGTCAAACCCGGGTAACGTCACATAATCAAAACGATAACTAGGGCTGTGACAACGGAACCACTAGATATATCAACAAGCACGAAACACGCATGACGTAATGTTTACGCTTGTTATACACTTTAGGTGTAAGTTATCCCTATTGTTTACGTTATAAGTTAAGACAGGGGTTAACGGGTGTTGTTGAAGAGTTTGTAATGTCCTTTATTTAAAGTTTTACAATCTGATCTACAGGCTATTTCTGATCGATATGTTCAATGAATCTGTTGGTATTACAGCGGCAATAATAGGTTTACTTGAAGGACATCGCAATGTCCCTGTCGCCCGTTCTGATAAAACTTTTTCAAGGTAATCATCCCTTTCTTTTAACCTGCTTATTCATTTCATCGTTTTGAACATAACATATTACATTTTCTGTAATGATCACTTATTCCTGTAAAAGGAATGTTAACAACATATTCTCGCGTATTCTTGTGAATTGCTATCAATATGGACAGCTGATATTTTATCAGATTATGAGCATTGGACAATCTGTACAAGTCTATCTGGTAATATATGCAGCTTTTTACAATACTTGTTTCAAACGCAAATACGAATGTGACCACAAATACGTTAACGCTCTTGAAATCCCGTTTCGTATTGAGCAAATGTAGATGGTTAAGTATAAGTTAAGTTGTCGTTTTGGAAACTCATACTGTGCTACTTATATGGAAGGTTCCCTATGTTACCTTTTGTCTGTTACTCTTTGGTAGCTGTTTTCTGATTGGTCATATGTTATCTTTTGTCTGATACTCTTTGGTAGCTGTTTTCTGATTGGTCATATGTTATCTTTTGTCTGATACCCTTTGGTAGCTGTTTTCTGAATGGTCATATGTTACATTTTGTCTGATACTCTTTGGTAGCTGTTTTCTGATTGGTCATATGTTATCTTTTGTCTGATCCTCTTTGGTAGCTGTTTTCTGATTGATCATATGTTACATTTTATCTGATACTCTTTGGTAGCCGTAGCCGTAGACAGAGATTGATCAAAACTTTTTCATCGATTTGCTTCAAAAGTATCAATTACAATATTGTTTTATGAAACTTTTGTTGTTTTTTTAACCTTACTTACCGGTAGAAAGTAGTATTCAAATGTGACGTTGGTTCTCATACCAGCAAGCATGAAGTCTGTACGAAAGGTTGAGAATACATTGCACATAACTCCGCGGGCTTTCCTCTGTTTAAATCACAAATAGTAAACGTGAATGTATAGCTCACAAGCTATAGTATGGATGATGTTTATTTCTCATATCGGTCATCGTAAATACAAATATATATGGAAGTATCAAATTAACCAGGAATAACAAAATAAAGAACATCGAATTTACTAGGAATATCAAATAAACCATGCAAATCAAATTAACCAGGAATATCAAATAATCTACAAATTATCCCAGATATGTTTTTAAAAGACAATATAACAAAGACCTGCCACTTACCATTCCAACATAGGTATATGAGTTATCCAAATAGAAGAGCTGCAGAGGATTTTTCATGTGTACTATATAACTCTTGCTTGATGAAAATGTTCCCTGGGCTTCAAACGAATCGAAGGACGTGTTGGTGATGGGTAGAATTGTACAGTTTCCGGTTACTTGGTCCCTGATGTATCTGATGCCTGCATAAAAAACAGAATGCTGTATTTTGAATACCTCTTTCAGAACTCAAGGTTTAGATCATTTGCATAATCATAACATTTATTCAGTTAACGACAAATAGCTTGCAACATATCATATCTATTCAAAGTAATTGATAATATATTCTAGTAATATTGGTTTTAATTAAACTGCTCTAATCATCAGTAATTAAATAGAAATCAATATAAATGAACATTCCAAGAAACGTTTAGTCAACGTTCTTTAAAAGGAATAACTCTAAACCAAAAATCACCCCCCCCCCCCCCCCCCCCCCCCCCCCCCCCCCCCCCCCCCCCCCCCCCCCCCTTAAGTCCATGCGTCCCGCATGACGAATCTACTTTCTATTAGAATACGTAATAAAAGCAATAAGCAGCTTGTTGGATATATGCTGGCAGTCTGTCAATTCGAGGGACTTTCTGTGGGATGCAGTTCCTAGGATCCTTTGCACTTAGCTTCTCTGACACTTGTTTGGGTGTGAACACTTGGTCTGGCTGTGTTGGTTTTCTCACTGTAGGATCGGAAATGACCGTCAGCTTAGGCTCTGCATCAACGGAGAGGTCATCACCAATGTCGTCATCGTCGTCGGAGTCGGACGCATTGTCAGTGATATGATGCTTGCAAGATCACCAGGGTTATTTTCCTTCCATGAATCTCTTCATCCTTATCAGCCGGTTTTGCTAACTGTTCCGGCCTATACTTTCTCTTTGCATGCGGGACAAGATTACTAGCAGTAATGGTATTCCATAGTGTAACATTTTTTCTCCATTTCCCGCAAACCAAGCGTGACAAAATGTTCCTTCATCTCTGCCTTGTCATTACACGTGAATGCACACCTAAGGCACCTTTACTCTTTCCAGGGTGTAGTTTTTGTCTTCACACTCTTTTCTAAAATAAAAGAAACATAAAGGTTCAAAGACAGTTGGATATGGTATGCTGTTATATGTACAAAATTCAACTTTACAAATACCAACTCTGATCCAAATCAGTCACGTATTCAGACAGCCAGCGTGGTGGCCGTCTTGTACGTTGTGTAGGCAGATTTTCACTCTCATTCTCACTTGTTTCAAGTGTCTCGTTGTCATCACCCACATCACTGGATCTGCTTTTCTCCACTGCTTTTGGAATCTATCCCTAGAGTTCCCCTAGTCTCTCCAAGTTCGGGTTTCGGGGTTCCTTTTGTCGGTTCATTGTTAGCGGACGACACGCCTGCCAACTGCTGCTGTCTTCTAAGTCGCATTCGGTCCACGAGAACTATTTGGGGTGTTCTACGGGCCCCACAAAGTACCTTATAGGTAACGTCCGAGCATTGGTTGACTACTTTAAAATGTCTTCTACAATAGCTTGTAAACTTTGGAGAATGGGCTTGTTGAAGATACCTTAGGAAGTAAACATAGACTTGGTCGCCAGTCGAAAAAGACTGCCAGCTGAGTTTTTGATCATGCCATATCTTTTGTCGTAGCATTGATCCAGTAGAATATTGCCCGACATGAGTATGCGCTGTCTCCATTTTCTCATTTAATTCTCAAGCCCACCGATTTGATGGGATTTTCTTCACGCTAGTCGGCATCTCGTACATGATATCGATAGGCGTCGATACTTCCCGGCCAAGCATAAGGGCATTGGTGCTTCTGCTGATAGGTACATAAACAACTGACCGATATGTCATGTTAACAAAACGCAGATGATCATCCCATTCCGAGTGATGGTCATTGACATATGATCCCAACATTGAAATTAATGTGCGATTAAATCTCTCAACCATACCACCTTCTTCTCGATGGTATGGGGCGGTGTAAGTCTTTTTGTTGTGCAACAAATCAAACATTTGCAAGAAAAGCTGTCCCTCGAACTGTTTACCTTGATCGGACTTCGAAAGTGTTCGACCTGCGTACGCGATCACTCTTTCATATCCATCCTGTACATGTGACAATACACCGCCAATAGCCAGGTCACTTGCATTGGTGTCACGCACAAAATGTTTGGTTAAATCATGGTAAACCAGTATCGCAGACTGACATAACTTTGATATGAGGCAATTGAAAGCTTCCTGGCTTTCTTTCGTCCAAGCGAAGCGGTGGTGTTTTTCAGTGACATTATGCAGCGACCGTTAAATTCTTGACAAATTGCCTTTAGTAGTTGCACAGGCCGAGAAACGATCGCACCTCTGACATCTTGTATCTTTTTTTCAGTGGATACCCTTCTGGAGAAATTACATGTCCAAGGATCTCTACTTTTCTTGCCCACAATGTACATTTCCTCGCCTTCAGTTTCAAGCCTGCATCTGCCAAGCGTTCCAGTACTTTCTTCAAATTGCTTAACATTTCAACGTCATTCAGGTATATGAGACAGATGTCCCACTGTAATGCTATCCACGCAACACGGTTTCCACAAGCCTTTTGAAAGTCGCCGTGGTGTTACATAGCCCAAAAGGCATTATCTTGAATTGATATAGCCCGCGCCTGGTCGGGAAAGCGGTTTTTAGGTAATTCTCATCTTCCATCTCTACTTGCCAGTAGCCTGAACATAAATCAAGTTTGGAAAATCAGCACGCTCCAGACAACTGGTCTAGTGATTCATCAATTCGTGGCAGTGAGTAGGCGTCTTTAATAGTTGCATCATTGAGGCGTCAATAGTCTACACAAAACCGAATGCTGCCGTCCTTCTTTTTTCACCACTTTCACTTTTTTAGAACCACTCCAGACGACCGAGGACTAGTGGAAGATTCCCTTGTCCAGTATATCGTCAATATGCTTTTTCACTGTCTGTTTTGTATGAACTGACAGCCTACAAATAGGCTGCATTATTGAAAGGAGGGTGCCCACCAATGTAGATTGTGTTTTTCACAACATACCCGTGCAGACCAACTAGTTCTTTTCCGCTTCCATACCGGTTGTCTTTTCTTTCCTTTTTGCAATCCCTTCTGTAGTGTCCTTTCTCGCCACAGTTGTAACAATTCCCAAGGCTGTTTCCGGAAAATGTCTGTCGCCATTTACTCTGACTTGTCTCTGAAACTCTACCTGGGACTTTAGGCCGGCCAAGGACTTCTGTATTTCCGTCATAATGTCGGTTAGGGCTTTTATTCCTTGTCCACTCTGTTGATCAATAGCCTCTGTCTGGACTATCGGCCGCAGAAATCCTTGGAACTCTCTGTGCTTTTAATAAGATGTTACAAATGCCTCTAACTCAACTGCATGGCGTATGGCCTCGTTGAGGCTCGCTGGTCTGTCTTTTGTTATCCTAAGCCTCATGTCAGAGTTCACCAAGGCATCAATCCATTGCTCCTTTGCCAGGATCTCTATGACGGCGGAGGGGGCAGTTGAATATACCTGCTTTGCTAGCCTTCTGATACTCTGCCCAAGGACTCTGTTGCCTTTTGTCGTTTCTCTCTCAGCTGGGCACGATATAGTTCAGTTTGATTTGGAGGTGCAAATCGTTCTCAAAGAACATACACTAAGGCTTTATATTGTTTGAGTGGTCCACCCGGGAAATTACCAAGTACTCTTTGAGCCCATCCGCGCAGAGAAACGGCCAAGTGTAAGCCCTTATCTCCTTCAGTCCAATTAACTTGGACAGCGCACGATTCAAAATGAGCCTTGTAGTCTAACAATGACCATGCCCCCTTGCCATCATATGTTGCTGGCTTATCGCTCTAATACGTAGGCTGTGTGAAGAGTTCACTAGCGCCAATTCCATCGCCAGATCTATAGTGAGCAGACTGGACTTGAGCTTGGCTGTGGATCAAACTGGACGAAGTTTGGTTGTTGAAAAGCATCTTTCAAGTTTGATCCGCTGTATTTCGGATCAACACCAAGGCCGACATCAGATACACGAGTTGTCACTATTCTGGAGTCGGCCATAGTCATTTCATGGCCATACATTCCCGTCTCAGTACTCATGGGTGTCACGCTTGACTCTATCCTCTATCGTTTTGTCAATATTCTCCATAATAAATTAATGTAGATAGCACAAATATTTGTCCAACTAGTATCTCACCGCTGCCACCATTAAAATGTAACATACAACCCCTAAATATCTACTACCACGAGACAAGTCGTATGGTACAATATCTACTAGCACGTGACCAGTCCTAGTAGGCCTACCACATGACCAATAGTCAGACACAGAATACATTGTATGTTATCACGTTAACAGTAATTTGGCACAATATCTACTACACGCTTGTACACAGGCAAAATCATGTCTCAGGACTAGAAGGATTAAGTTCACATTTTTGACACTACGTACCTGTATTGAAGTCGTGTATTTCTGACAGAGGGTTCACAGTATAGGTAGGCGGTATCGGACTGGCGTTCTTATAGTCATACCGTACTAACTTGTAATCATCGTCATACCACACCTGGTGATTCAAAGTCATAGAACATGTTATAGTCGTTACACCTCACCCGCTGATTCAAGGTTAGAGAACATGTTATAGCGAGGATTATGGTTAAAGGGTGATTCCTACTATAACACACCTGGGGAAACATCTTAAACTCACGCAGAAAACGCCATTAAGGAGAACAAAAAGTTTGTTATGGCATAAAAGATTCACAGGTGAAAAACAACATAATACCCCTTTGAGTGAAAGATACAGTATATGCCGAAAGAACCACACTAAACCGATCATACATTCTCTCAGAATATATACCAAACCAGATATCTACCTTCTTTCGCTAACACGCCAAGAGAGTGTTCTATAACCTTATCAGTGAACTTTTACGGGGTGATCGTATCACATTACTGGCCTCCGGCAGTCACCATCCTTTAGAAATCAGATATATGATTGTATATATTACCATTCACAGATGTTTTTGTCGGACAAATACAGCAATTTTTTATGCATCATCAGCTTTTATTTAAGAGTTCGTGCCGTCTAATGACTTATAATGAATACACAAGGGTTGCTTACGTCAGATGTGACGATGCTGTCCTCCTCTGACGTAATGATCTCAGTTCGGTAGTGGAATTTGGTTGACAACGTTGGGATAGGCTTGGTGCTCACTCGTCCAAAGCAAATCACTCCGCTCGGGGTCTGTGATGAATGTATAATAACGGGTTCAAATGACATTTTACTGCAACAAAGTTATAAGGCGCACTCTAATGTTGTTCAAGTTTATGTATTAGGTATGATATCAAGTGATGTGGTTAAAAAGGACACGTGGTGTGACGCGGCAGAATAAGGACACGTCGTGTGGTATGGCAGGAAAAGAATGCATGGTCTGAAAGAATAAGGACACTTGATTGGGAGAGAAAGCACGTGATATGGAAGAAGAAAAAACATGACGGAATAAGGCACATGATTGACAAGGATAGTTCAATACAACTAAAATGACAAAGCAGGACCGTATTGTTTTAAACTAAATCTCAAACACTTGTCCTGGATACGAAACCTCAAATACAAACTTGTCAACTCCAACAACAGACTGGAAGTTCTAGATACATACCTCGAATGCAGACTTGTTAAATCTTATAACACACCGGAAATCATAAATGCATACCTTAAATAAAGATGTGTCAGCTATAACAGTAGACAGAATTCCTGGATATGTACCTCAAATACAGACCTGTTAACTCTAATAACAGACCGGAAGTCCTGGATGCATATCTCAAATAAAGACGTGTCATCTATAACAGTAGACCGGAAGTCCTGGATATGTACCTCAAATACAGACGTGTCAGCTATAACAGTAGACCGGAAGTCCTGGATATGTACCTCAAATACAGACGTGTCAGCTATAACAGTAGACCGGAAGTCCTGGATACGTACCTCAAATACAGACGTGTCAGATATAGCAGTAGACTGGATATCCTAGATACGTACCTCAAATACAGACTTGTTAACTCTTAAACAGACTGCAAGTCCTGGATACGAAACCTCAAATACAGAGGTGTTAGCTGCAACAACAGACCGGAAGTCTTTTATACGAAACCTCCATTACAGACTTGTCAGCTCTAACAGACCGGAACTCCTAGAAACGTACCTCAAATACAGACGTGTCATCCATGATCTCCGGCCGGAAGTCAACGTAGTCGTATGTGTGGGTGAAGTGAACAGCCTTTCCAGAAGGTTGTATCTGTGAGCCCGTGACAACAGCTCTGACGGGAATATTGGGAAATGCTACGGGGTCCACCCATGAATCCACTGAAAAATATTTGAGCATATAAGTATTTGTATGTTGCACTACCATTACGATTTATATTATTGATACGACACAATAAATAAGGAAGCTTTTATAAACACGATGTTAGGGGAGCAATGAAGCAGACAAGGAATGGAGAGGCGCCAGATAAGAGATGGAATATGTTTAGTGTTAAGTTCATGATGGAAGTAAATCCGGCATGACAAAAGAAGCTATGTAATTCAGCTCAGTAAAACATAGAAATGTCGACGTGTAATTCAGCTCAGTAAAACATAGAAATACCGACGTGTAAGTCAGCTTAGTAAAAATGGAAATACCGACGTGAAAGTCAGCTCAGTAAAACATAGAAATATCGACGTGAAAGTCAGCTCAGTAAAATATGTGGACAACGTGTTTAGTAAGAGAGTGGACATGATATAACACATAAACAAGCTACAGATAACAGATGAAGAGTTACGATACCTGTGAAATAGTAATCCAGGGTGAACGTTGACTTCAGTTTCGGCCACTGTAGACAAGTCTGCCAGTGGTTGGTACTGATACCCCGAACCGTGGTATTACCCTTAAATACCTGTAAACACAAAAATTTCAATATAACTCTTACGATATTCTATGTCAGGTTAACAGCTGTGACAATTGTTAGATATCCCTTGTGATATCATATTTCAAGTAAACAGTTGTAGTAACTATTAGATATATCTTGTGATATCCTATTTCAAGTAAACAATTGTAACAACTATTAGATTTCCCTTATAATATGTTTTCAATTCTACTGGATACCCTTCGTATAGTTTTTTCCAGAGAAACAAATAAGTCAGGTTGACAACTGTAAGAACTGTTAGCTATCCCTTGTGATATTCTATGTCAGGTTGACAACTGTAAGAACTGTTAGATATCCCTTGTGATATTCTATGTCAGGTTGACAACTGTAAGAACTGTTAGATACCCGTCGAAATATCCTTTTTCAGACAGACTGGTATGAGAACTCATTTGGGATCTCCTTCGTATATCGATTTTGACAGTTAGTTTCATACTATCTGGAATTTCCTATTTCCGTCAGAAAGCTATGAACAGCTGGACGGAAACTGTTTTAAATATCCGACCCACCTGGCCGTTGGATTTGAGGAAGTGAAGAGCTGCATTAGTTGTGACTATGTGTGGTATTCCGTTTATCATATCATCGCCAAACAGCATGGTGTTGGGGTCGGACGATAGATTGCCTATCTGACATAGGTTATCTGAAAAAGAGAGAAAATGGACGTGTAAAAATAGTACTTCATATAATCGTTTTTTTGGAAGTTTTGTCTTTTTTATTTTAGTTTGAAAGTCCTAGCTTCACAAATGGGTCCGAGAAGGACGAAACAGCTCTATGATACAGTCCAAGAAGGACGAAACAGCTCTATGATACAGTCCAAGAAGGACGAAACAGCTGCATGATAAGTCCTTGAAGAAAGACAAAGTTGTATGATACAGTCCTGGAATGACGATATAGCTGTGTTTATTATAATTCACTTGCGGATCCTTGGTTGGGTGCTTTATACCAGGAAATAACGACCTTGATGACTTACAATACATACCTTTAACATAGAACAATTGATTGTTGGCGTAATCAAACAGAAGTGTAGTGATGTCCCCGTCACGTATAATTTGGACACTGGCTTTTTTATCTAGTGTACTAAAATACTCGACCGCGGTCACTGTAAAACCCTTGTCTACGATGTTCGCCTCCACCCGGGTTTGGAATTCACTGGGCAGGATCGGAAGTGGGGGATCTACATTGAACCGAAATAAAAATTATTTATTTTTCTGTAATAAAACATAAATAGATTTTACATTTATCTCTTTGTAAAATAACGTGTTGATTTTTGCTGCTACAGTCGAAACTTGATATGATATAGACGACATCAACAAATACTTTTATTCAAAGGTTACTTTACCTCAATGTAATAATATTTCATACCCGAAATAGCGAAACAATATGATTTAATGCCTAGTAATACATGAATAAATGAATAGAAAACTCACCAGTTGGGCTTGGAGTGACATTTGGGGTTTGGATACATTGTGTGATAGCATGGCGAACGATACCGCAGAAACAGACCAGCACCAGTACCTTAAACGAAACACAAACTGTTAATAAAAACATCAGAAATTGAATATAAATAGAATATGTCAATAAATAAATAAATAAATAAATACATAAATAAATCAGGACATGAACGGTAAGATGGTCAACAATGTTTGATTAGACAACAACAATCTGCTCTCGTTAGTTTTGTATAAGTTACAAAAGACACGAACTTTAGCGAGTTAGACCGTGGCTTTTGTAACTTTTAAAAATCAATTACGAGAGTGAAATAAACACACCATCCAGAAACCACTAGTTGTGTGACCCGTTTCTAATAAAAATAATATAACATGTATCAGCCACCTATCAATATTCAAAATAAGATTTAAATAAAAGAATGATCATTTACAAAGTATTTAGTCCCAAACATCTATATGACAAAGCCATGGTAGTTAGATATCTTTCAAACTTTAATTTCTATATTTCTTTGATCCACTCCCGTACATTAATGGCACCGTACCACATACTCCCGTACACTAAGGACACCGTAACACACACTCTCGTACACTAAGGACACCGAACTACACACTCCCGTACACTAAGGACACCGTAACACACACTCTCGTACACTAAGGACACCGTAACACACACACTCGTACACTAAGGACATCGTACCACACACTCCCGTACACTAAGGACACCGTACCACACACTCCCGTACACTAATACACCGTACCACACTCTCGTACACTAAGGACACCGTACCACACACTCCCGTACACTAAGGACACCGTACCACACACTCCCGTACACTAAGGACACCGTACCACATACTCCCACTAAGGACACCGTACCACACACTCCCGTACACTAATACACCGTACCACACTCTCGTACACTAAGGACACCGTACCACACACTCCCGTACACTAAGGACACCGTACCACACACTCCCGTACACTAAGGACACCGTACCACACACTCCCATACACTAAGGACACCGTACCACACACTCCCGTACACTAAGGACACCGTACCACACACTCCCGTACACTAAGGACACCGTACCACACACTCCCGTACATTAAGGACACCGTACCACACACTCCCGTACACTAAGGACACCGTACCACACACTCCCGTACACTAAGAACACCGTACCACACACTCCCGTACACTAAGGACACCGTACCACACTCCCGTACACTAAGGACACCGTAACATACACTCCCGTACACTAAGACACCGTACCACACACTCCCGTACACTACGGACATCGTGCCACACACTCCCGTACACTAAGGACACCATACCACACACTCTCGTACACTAAGGACACCGTACCACACACTCCCGTACACTAAGGACACCATACCACACACTCTCGTACACTAAGGACACCGTACCACTCACTCCCGTACACTAAGGACACCGTACCACACACTCCCGTACACTAAGGACACCATACCACACACTCTCGTACACTAAGGACACCGTACCACACACTCCCGTACACTACGGACACCGTTCCACACACTCCCGTACACTAAGGACACCGTACCACACACTCTCGTACACTAAGGACACCGAACCACACACTCCCGTACACTAAGGACACCGTACCACACACTCCCGTACACTAAGGACAAATAACCACACACTCCCGTACACTAAGGACCCCGTACCACACACTCCCGTACACTAAGGACACCGTACCACACACTCCCGTTCACTAAGGACACCGTACCACACTCCCGTACACTAAGGACACCGTACCACACACTACCGTACACTAAGGACACCGTACCACACACTCCCGTACACTAAGGACACCGTACCACACACTCCCGTACACTAAGGACACCGTACCACACACTCCCGTACACTAAGGACACCGTACCACACACTCCCATACACTAAGGACACCGTACCACACACTCCCGTACACTAAGGACACCGTACCACACACTCCCGTACACTAAGGACACCGTACCACACACTCCCGTACACTAAGGACACCGTACCACACACTCCCGTACACTAAGGACACCGTACCACACACTCCCGTACACTAAGGACACCGTACCACACACTCCCGTACACTAAGGACACCGTACCACACACTCCCGTACACTAAGGACACCGTACCACACACTCCTGTACACTAAGGACATCGTACCACACACTCCCGTACACTAAGGACACCGTACCACACACTCCTGTACACTAAGGACACCGTACCACACACTCCCGTACACTAAGGACACCGTACATCACACTCCCGTACACTAAGGACACCGTACCACACACTCCCGTGCACTAAGACACCGTACCACACACTCCCGTACACTAAGGACACCGTACCTCACACTCCCGTGCACTAAAACACCGTACCACACACTCCCGTACACTAAGGACACCGTACCACACACTCCCGTACACTAAGGACACCGTATCACACACTCCCGTACACTAAGGACACCATACCATACACTCCCGTACACTAAGGACACCGTACCACACACTCCCGTACACTAAGGACACCGTACCACACACTCCCGTACACTAATGACACCATACCATACACTCCTGTACACTATGGACACCGTACCACACACTCCCACTAAGGACACCGTACCACACACTCCCGTACACTAAGGACACCATACAACACACTCCCGTACACTAAGGACACCGTACCACACACTCCCGTACACTAAGGACACCGTACCACACTCCCTTACACTAAGGACACCATACCACACACTCCCGTACACTAAGGACATCGTACCACACACTACCGTACACTAAGGACACCATACCATACACTCCTGTACACTAAGAACACCGTACCACACACTCCCGTACACTAAGGACACCGTACTACACTCTCCCGTACACTAAGGACACCGTACCACACACTCCCGTACACTAAGGACACCGTACCACACACTCCTGTACACTAAGTACACCGTACCACACTCCCGTACACTAAGGACACCGTACCACACACTCTCGTACACTAAGGACACCGTACCACACACTCCCGTACACAAAGGACACCGTACCACACTCCCGTACGCTAAGGACACCGTACCACACACTCCCGTACACTAAGGACACCGTACCACACACTCTCGTACACTAAGGACACCGTACCACACACTCCCGTACACTAAGGACACCATATCACACACTCCCGTACATTAAGGACACCGTACTACACACTCTCGTACATTAAGGACACCGTACCACACGCACGGTTACGCTGCGGAAACTATTTATCTGGGGTTTTGTGTAGATAAAGTACCCGATGTATATACAATGATAATGTGTTTACATACTAACATACAGATAAATTAGAAGAATCGTCTTTGTTTTTCAGGTTGCCTACTCATTATAATATGACACGCTATATACATTTTAAATAAACACTTACATACTGAATTATTGCTAGTAGTGTTATGTATCGTCGACATGCCATGATCTAGGGCTTTCAAAGCGTAGTTCTAACGTTTGTAAAAGTAGGCGATATGATACATTTTTATATATAATAATATCGTATTATATGACAATGTAACCCGTATTTCTACCTGGTTAGTTACATTTTTTGGAAAAATACATCGTAATAAAAAGAACTTCCTGTGTGTCCAATCACGTGACTGGCTATTTAATCACTGATGTCATCTTAGTGTCTCATATCAAAACTTATTTTTGCTGTAGTGATAATTACTTTTCATTACATGTTCATCATATATTATGTACGATATAAGTTTCTGTCATTTGACCTGGAAAGGAATTAAAATGAAATGAAGAAATACAAACCCTCATGATTAAGCTGGTATTGTCCTCTGGAGACCATTCACTGATCGAGCCGGACTTGTACCCCTGTTACGGCTGATAAAGTTATCGGGACGGTTGTGTCTATCACTACTGTATATACTATCTACATTATCATCACACCGATATCTATTGTTATGTACCCGTATCTCCTACTGATACACACACATACACATAATTAATTTTTACTCATAAAAACTTAGGCATATGTATACACAAAGTATGTTATACGAATGTACAATGATATGCATGTACACATATTATACTATAAGTGTGATTAAAGCATATAACCAGCCATACACACCTATAAACAAATGAATATTAACATAATACTATACGTAGGTATGTCGATATATGTGTATTAAATGTCACTGAGTTAGTGAGGTTTTCGACTACATGAATGTTACTAACTTACTGATATCTACATGCACGTATATCTACATATGTAACAAATATGATACATGAATAAACATATGGATATATACATATGAATTTATTATGCATAAACATATGGATATATACATATAAGTATACTAAACATAAACATGGATAAACACACAACAATAGCATTGTACTATACATAAACATATGGATATATAAATATAATTATACTACACATAAACATATGGATATATACATATAATTATAATATACATAAACATATGGATATATACATATAAGTATACTAAACATAAACATGGATAAATACATATAATTATACTATACATAAACATATGGATATATACATATAATTATACTATACATAAACATATGGATATATACATATAATTATACTATACATAAACATATGGATATATACATATAATTATAATATACATAAACATATGGATATATACATATAATTATAATATACATAAACATATACACTGTAGATACAATGTATATACATATAATCATACTATACATAAACATGGATATATACATATAATCATACTATACATAAAAATGGATAAATACACAATATACAGTACTAAACATAAACATATGGATAAGCACATATAAATAAACTATACATAAACCTATACATATATGGTGCGTATTTTACATATCTGGGTATTATTGACCTTTTGCTTTAATATTTAGCCCATCGGATACGCAAAACATAATAGAAACAACGCATGAACCACTATTTTCATTTACGTCAATTGGCATTCATATTGTTTGTAAACCTCTCACGAAAGTATTTTAATACATTTACATTCTCATAGCTAGTTAATTATAAACGAAAATAAAAATTTAATTTCAAATAACTCGCCATGAACGGCCCATAGAATGTGTCCCTAATTCAACAACATTACAGACACTTTAACATAAGCCGCTTACCTGGATCTTTACTTACAAGTTACGCAACAAGGACAGCTTACTACTAAGATGTATGTTAAGTGGGAGGATTTCAATTTAGCAGTTGTTGATTTTTCCATTTCTAGATAGCAACATCCACGCATCCCAACGGACGATGTTTACATGCCACAGTTGACTCGATATTCAAAGGCTTGTTTTCAGTGACGATTTCCGTGACAGATATCGCTGCAGACGGAGAAATCAACAACACAGGATTTTGAGAAATGCAGACTGACAAAGACGCTGTGAAAGTCTTATGGTTGACATCATAACCCCATTCGGAAATATTCCATTACATTCTATGTAGTCTAAATGTGTAATGAAATGTGCTAATATCGTATGTGCCCTTGGTACAATTTTGTGAGATTACAGGTGGTAGACACTGCTGGTGGACTAAGTCCCCAAGGTTTACCGTAACCTGTATGCAACTTTTTCATGTGAATAGTGGCTCGGTCCAGAAATATAAGCATCTGCTTGACGTCCTTTTGAAATAAATTGTCTAGAATTATGAACTTTGATTATTGTGCCATTGTACTTCTTTTATCTACGAGGGATGATTGATATGTTGTGAGCCTCATATTGAAGGAGGTACTCAAGAATGTTCTTTTGAAGTCCTACTATTATCTGACTATATAGAGCCGTGTACCTAAGGACTGGTCTCATTTGGTGGTAGCACTCTGAAGTAAGCAAGACAAGCGGCTTTTGCAAAATTGACAAAAGACAAAATCGGTGAAAGAGCAATGATCCAATATTTGTATAAAAAAGGTTTAACACCTAAGGATACGGTAGCAACACTAGGGAAAGATGCCCCTTCATTTGCTACAGTGAAAAGGTGGATGGTAGAATTGCAGCGCGAATTTTAGACAGAGCCTTGGGGATGACCCCCGTCCTGGAAGGCCTGCCAATGTTGCAACCCCAGAAATGGTCAATTTTCATGATATTATTATGACATGACAGACGAGTCACAGAAAGATATATAGCCAGCAGATTTGGCATTTCACAGGAAAGGGTACATTCCATTCTGACCGAGCATCTTGCAATGAGAAAGCTTTCGGCCTGCTGGGTACCAAGGCTTCTGAGAGTTGATCAGGCGCACATCAGGCGCACATTATCGCGTGCTAATACCTTTTTTAGGAAGATCCTACCAACTTTCCTCAGAGATTTGTCACTATGGATGAAACATGAGTCTATCATTTTTACCAGAAAGGCCAAACAACAATGGAAGTCCTGGCTCTTCCCCGCCAAAGAAGGCAAAGACTGTTCCATCAGCTGGGAAGATTATGGCCTCGGTTTTCTGGGATGCAGATGGTATTCTGCTGATAGATTATCTCCAAAAGAAGCTTCACTTCTGAGGCAGTTACGGAGGATATTAAACTTAAACACCGCGGAAAGCTTACTAAAGGTGTCTTATTCCACCAGGACAATGCTCCTGTTTACAAGTCTGTCATTGCCATGGCTGCCATTCACGATTGTGGCTTTAAATTGATCCAGCATACGTCTTATTCACCTGATCTCGCTCCAGACTTTCATCTATTTCCAAAACTGGAAACAGCTATTTCAGGCACCCACTGTCAATCCGATGATGACGTCAAACATACAATGGATGACTTTCTGAGCAGCCAAGAAAAGGAGTTCCATCAAAGTGGCATTGAGGCCCCTAAACAACGCTGGCAAAAGTGTATAGATACTGAAGGCGATTATGTTAAAAAATAATACAATATGTCCGGCAAAATACAAATCCTTCAATATGAGGCTCATCAGACCTCGTATATATATATATATTGATATTTCTTTCGACATATTTAGTCACTTCCTAGGTACCAACACTTTAGGCATCACTGCCAAATCCTAGAAGGACGAAACAGTTGTATGAGACAGTTTAATGAATTGTTGCCTCTACAGGATGTACCTCTCAATTGATATGTCTTTGGTATGATCCCTCATTGATGTTTGATGGCTCCGTTGTCACCACTCTAATTCTCATTTTGGGGATATGACTTAGCACGGATTTAACTTCGATTTACATAACGGGTGCCAGCGATGAATCAGAAGACGATTATCTTTCCGGATTGTCTGGTCGCATTCTTCTTGTACTTTTTAATTGTTTCGATGTAAATCTAGTTTTTCTGTAGTGCATCATCAATTTATAGGAGTTGGACTAGAACATGTCTGTTTTATACAGTCAGTATAAACTTTTTAAAATCGTTGTTATTGTATTCGTCATAAAAAAAATTTAAAATTTTTTTTTAAAAAATAACACAATATTAAGAAACTGTTATTATAGCAATTTGACATCGGGTGTGCATTGCCTCACATTATGGAAGCGTGTTTGCTAATTTGAAAATCGAGTACTGCGGTCGCCATGGACAAACTGTTAAATGTAGCTGTCCTGATATTTGTTAGATTATAGGAACAATTGCCTATTCTTGAAAGAAACAATAAACAACCGCTTCTTATTGAAAGTAGCCATACCTCTTAACTGAAGATCGATAAATGGAGTTCAAAATATGAACAAAAATATAGATTTGCATGGAACCTAAAAAGTACAAGGAAAATAAGACCGAGTGTTCCTGAAGGGTAAGCGTTTTCATCTTCATCGACAACCGCAATAAAAATCCGGGTCATAATCCGGGATAAAGTCACATTCTCAACTTTAGAACTAGGTGGCTTACAATGGAACCAACTAAGTAAGCCGGGGGCATTCAAGTAGGTAACTACAGGAGAATCCCTCTGGTCAGACACACAGTGAATTTGGTAACGAGGAATCTTTCTTGTCAGACACACAGTGAATTTGGTAACGAGGAATCTTTCTTGTCAGACACACAGTGAATTTGGTAACGAGGAATCTTTCTTGTCAGACACACAGTGAATTTGGTAACGAGGAATCTTTCTTGTCAGACACACAGTGAATTTGGTAAAGATAAATCTTTCTAGTCAGACACACAGTGAATTTGGTAACGAGGAATCCCTATGGTCAGGCACATCGTGACATTTCAGTTGAATAAAAGTAGAAACGTTGCGAAACCGAAACGATATCGTTCATTCTGGCAATCGTGACAGCTGCTTTGTACCCAACAGTGTTCAAGCCTTACTTCTTATTCTAACATAGTTACGTCATCATATCGTATTGATATCACACAATCTAGTTACGCTTTTATGATACGATTTATTTACGTCGTCATACAAACTATTCATGTCATGATATGACTTATTTAAGTCGCAATGCAACTTGTTTACGTCATGCTGTGACGATTAAAAAGAACAAACATGCAGATACAAAGACAAAATATTTTATCTCAAAATAAAGCTCATTTACAATATATCACTTTGTACATGAATAATTACAAGTTTTATATAATATGTTAAAGCGTTCAGAAGTAACCCTTCTCTATAATGTACAATAACAACTATCGAACTTTCACTCGCATACTTTACTTATCCATTCTTGTTACACATTTACATAAATACATTATTGTACTTATTTTGTCTACAAACAATTCATATTCGATATGTAGAGAAAACAAATAAGGAAAAAATATGTAATATATACTAGATACCAGGGAAATCTGTATGCAGTGTTGTTTCTGGTACTTCTGCCGATATTTTACAGATTGGACGAACATCTCCATCTGTTTACCGGATCATTATTATATATACTAAACTGTCTACAGCTATATCTATAGTAACTGCAAAAAGTGATATTGTCCAATCACTACAGAAACACTATTAAATTGAATTATATCACAAAATCTAAAATAACGTTAATATTAAGTTCTATATTCGAATGAGTTGTAAACCTTCAAAATCAGTGATTAGAGGACCGTTTGTTTAATGTAATGACACATTCTTGCAAGTTACAATATCATTCACAAAGAAAAGGACAAAGTTTTACATTAGCTTTGTACCAAAGATAACGTACTACTACCGGAGAATAAAAGTATGTAAAAATATATACTTAGCAATGTCAAAGACAGCATTGCAAGTTTCAAAACCATATTCATAATGCAATGAAGCCAATGAGACTTAATGAGATACATCATCTGGTAACATATAAGGATGAAGTTATATGTCCAGAAAAAATGACATATAGATACTGCTGAAATCTTTAACAGGACAAAAACTTGTGGAATATCAATAACCACACATTCCCTATATTAAAAATCGATGGTCAATTGTTTAATCCTATTTCTTGCAAATCAACAATATTGTAATCAATTCGTATTAAACGCGTTATTGGTCCATTATTTAGATTATTTAGATGCAATAGTTTTCTGGACGGACGGGTTAATGTGGAGGACAATTCTGTGGGGTCCCATAGCTTCCAACAGATATTGTTTTACGTCTTCCTTGTTAAGATGTTTGTAGGAACAAATCAGTTGTATGCAGTATTTGGTTTCAAACAAAATAAAAATTGAACGCATTTATATCCACCATGTCAGTCTGTGATGTTATTGTTTAATGCATCTGTTAAAGTCACATCAGTCACATCTGTCACAGTATCAGTCACATCTGTCACAGTATTAGTCACATCTGTCACAGTATCAGTCACATCTGTCATAGTATCAGTCACTTATGTCACAGTAATAGTCACTTATGTCACAGTGTCAGTCACTTATGTCACAGTATCAGTCACATCTGTCACAATAACAGTCACATCTGTCACAATAAGTCACACCTGTCACAGTATCTGTCATGTCTGTCACAGTATCAGTTACACCTGTCAAAGAATCTTCTATATATCATTAACGAACAAGTTACTTATACACAGAGTTTGTTGTTGTTGTTGTTGTTGTTGTTGTTGTTGTTCACATGTTTACGATGTAAGTATTATGTTTGTCGTTTTCCATCCACTGAGGATCGTCCACGTTTAGAGAATTATCAAGGTCGGGAGCCGCTGAAAAGTGTTCTTTATCATAGCCCTCAACACGCTCTGGGTTCTGGTTCAATGTCTTCGACATCTTATGACTATAACAGAAACAAGAAAGTGTTCTGTTAATTTATCACAGAATACCTATTGTATATTAATTATCGCTATAAGAATTTATAAAATAAATTAGTTCCTTTCAATATAGATTGGTAGTTATCTACATTAGAGACAGAAACGAATTAAACTAACGAAACATATAAATCACTAGTATAAAACTATTACCTATGACGTTTAATACAGGCAGTGATTATGGCCGTCACCAACAAAAACCCGACCACGCCAGACGCCACCGCGACAGGAATCAGCCAGGACGGTTTCTATAACGATAGAAAACAACAAATTAACTCTATTGCTGAACACTCAGAGCACGATCGAATTGACAAACTCCAGTAAACTGTCACTCCTATTACAGCGACTTTACGCTCTCACGAGAATATAATTTGAGATTAATTACTTTTTCGACACCCAGACCAATAAGTTAAGCTGTAATGGATAACTGATATATACCATACATGTTCTACCCATCAGACACAACATGTTGTCAGTTACTACCTCGTCTTTATCCTTTGCAGCGGTTGCCTTCACTAACGGATGCTCCTCCACTGTGGTACCCGGAAGGGCTTCCTCCACGCGCAACTTGATGTCTGCGAGAGGTGGCGGGTCAAGGTCGTCCTCGTCGATGGGAGTTCCGTGAATGAATGGTGAAACAAAGTATACAACCTTTGTCGCTTTATCACTGTAACAGTAATGGACAATAAGAACGTGTATTCTGGAGGGGTGAGCGTCATCTATTTCATTTAGGACACCTTTTACAAGCCTAAAAGACAGACAGCACTTATTAAGAAGGAATCATTATAAGCCTAAAAGACAGACAGCACTTATTTAGAAGGAATCATTATCGTTATAAACAAACTTTTTGGGAAGGTATCATTATCGTTATAAATAATACCAGCCAATAAAATCCATTCGTTACATTTTTATCAGTGAAACATTGTGTCCTTTAATTACGCTAAAACTGACCTATTTCACCCGTGATATATATGTAAGGATTGCAGCAAAAGACAGAGGTCAATATTATCTTTGAATAGGAGTTATAGTATATGGTAAATACCGGACAAAACTATCCAGTTGTTTCTTGTTTCTAGGACTCTTTGATAGTGTAACGATTCAAAAGTGTGAAAACCCATGAACGCTGGACTGTGGCTCTATCAAACATTGCGCCTGGTTACCTATTAGTCGATGGTTTGGTAAACCATGGACTTTTGTTCGGTCAAACATTGTGTCTGGTTACCTATAAGTCGATGGTTTGGTAAACCTTGGACTTTTGTTCGATCAAACATTGTGTCTGGTTACGTATAATAGTGGATGGTTTGGTAAACCTTGGACTACTGCTCTACCTATAAGTCGATGGTTTGGTAAACCTTGGACTTTTGTTCGGTCAAACATTGTGTCTGGTAACCTATAAGTGGATAGTTTTGTAAACCTTGGACTATGGATATGTCAAACATTGTGCCTAGTTACCTATAAGTGAATGTTGTGGTAAACCAGAACTATGGATCTAGAAGACATTTACTAATTAATTGGGTGTTCTGGTAAACCTTGGACTATGGATCTAGAAGACATTTACTAATTAATTGGGTGTTGTGGTAAACCTTGGACTATGGATCTAGAAGACATTTACTAATTAATTGGGTGTTCTGGTAAACCAGAACTATGGATCTAGAAGACATTTACTAATTAATTGGGTGTTCTGGTAAACCTTGGACTATGGATCTAGAAGACATTTACTAATTAATTGGGTGTTGTGGTAAACCTTGGACTATGGATCTAGAAGACATTTACTTATTAATTGGGTGTTCTGGTAAACCTTGGACTGTAGATCTGTTAAACATGGATTACTAAGTGGTTGTTTTGATACATCTTTATAACATATATTAGGCTAGCTTTTAACGAGACACATAATAAAAGGAACTACTTACCCAGCCTTAGATTGGTATCCCGCTAACATATTATCCACGTGACCAGATATATCTAGTGATAACCCTGAAACATTTCATACAAAAGTGTTTATTGAAAATGACATGTAAAGAATAAAAAAGAACATAATAATTTGGAAATCCATTTTGTTTGGTTTTGTCTTGACAATTGGCAGTAAAATTCTGCTTTTACCAAGAGACTTTATGCAGCTTTAAAACATTCTAAAATATGATAATTATCCCAGTAAAATGCCGAAGCATCCGAATAACTTTGATGCTACCGACCTGGATTTGCTGACTCCCAAACAGACGATATAGCGTTCTCTACCGCCTGACTGTCGTCTGTACCGATGTTTCCAACAACACCGATGACCCGCTGTTGGTAAACTAAACATAAACAGACTCGCAGAGACGCTTGTCCCAAGAACGTGACAATACGAGATGTGTCTGGAGATAGCACAGCTACTTCCGCCGAATCACTATTGGCAACCGACACTTTGTAGTCTATCCGTGTCACAGTATTCCTGGTCACGTGTAATGAATGTAAGTACAAATTCATCAGTAATTTGTTCATTAATAAACGTTTGATTTTCTATACATATCAAATAGTATTTAAGTTTGTGGAAGGAAAAACAGCTTTATCTTAATGCGTAATTTTACCATACAACTCAGTTTTTCTTGAAAATAGATGGAATCTGTTCTTCTGTTTAGAGAAGCCGGAGTGATATCCGCAATACTTTGGAACTTCCGTATTTTTTTTATTACTATTCATTTCGAACAGGATTAGTTCGCTATTTTTCCGATTTCAATAAACCGATATTACAAGATAAAAGTATGATGATATTCAAAGTAATATCTCTAAGAATTAGTAATAAGTAGTTATATGATCAAGTATCATAATATTTGTGACTAAACTGATAGTCATAGCTCCAGTTTATATGTATCCTGTTTCCTGACGAAGGTATTGATTCAAGCTAATATACACAATACCAGAAGATAACAATAAGTAACACATATAAATACACTTTCCAAGAAAACCAAATATTATCAATTATTGTACATACCCTTTAATGGAATAGTAATTGGAACTCCAGGCCACAATATTTATCTGTATATCATTATAGTTTATATCTGAAAGGATAAAAAAAATATGTTACCTACAGGACGCAGACTTATTTTGATGGTTTTAGACGTAAACTGGTTACCTATCAATACGCACATGGATTGACTTCATCAAATGTACAGATAATAAAGTATGTGTGTATTACTTCTATATATGGTACAACTGATACCGACCCTATCTTATAGATTGTATGTTGTTTGTGAAATTAACACAAGAACAGTTAAAGAGATGAAAGAAGGTATCAAGCAATCCTCACTCGAAAACAAAAAACACGTTTATGATTGATTCATAATATAGATATTTAAACGTTTAACTAGCAACTTACACATATTGACCAGACATTGACACTGAGGTGTTGTTCCATCTTGATATCTAACTCGTGTTTCTCTACATTACGTTTGTAATACACCTCAGACGACATATCCAATCACTGTTGTTTAAAACTTACGTTTGTTGGCCTCTGACCACGCCTGATGAAGCTTTTGTGTGACCTCCGACCTTCGGCCCTGAGGTACATCATCTTCCAATACAACTCTGTAAAGTCTTTCCACCCGGACGGTGTTAAGGGCCTGGCTGACCATGCCCCGGGAGATGTTGTCCCACCGTCCATCCATGTTAGGGTGAGGCCACGTATTGAATCGATCGGAGGCGTCTATGGGATGTGTGTACCATAACCGTGTTACCAGGTCCCTGTGTTATATACAGTAACATCGTGACACCAAGTCCATATTTTAAATATAAAGTAACATCGTGACAACAGATCCATATTTTATATATATATAGTAACCTCGTGACACCAGGTTCATATTGTATATATATAGTAACATCATGACACCAGGTCCATATTGTATATATAGTGTAACATCGTGACACCAGGTTCATATTGTATATATATAGTAACCTCGTGACACCAGGTTCATATTGTATATATATAGTAACATCGTGACACCATGTTCATATTGTATATATATAAAGTAACATCGTGACACCATGTTCATATTGTATTTATATATAGTAACATCGTGACACCAGGTTCATATTGTATATATATATAGTAACATCGTGACTCCAGGTTCATATTGTATATATATAGTAACCTCGTGACACCAGGTTCATATCTTATATATACAGTAACCTCGTGACACCATGTTCATATTGTATATATATTGTAACCTCGTGACACCATGTTCATATTTTATATATAGTAACATCGTGACACCAGGTTCATATTTTATATATAGTAACATCGTGACACCAGGTTCATATTTTATATATATAGTAACATCGTGACACCAGGTTCATATTATATATATATAGTAACATCGTTACACCAGGTTCATATTTTATATATATATGAACATCCTGACACCAGGTTCATATTTTATATATACAGTAACCTCGTGACACCAGGTTCATATTTTATATATACAGTAACATCGTGACACCAGGTTCATATTTTATATATACAGTAACCTCGTGACACCAGGTACCTATGTTATAGTGTAATGTCCTGTGTTGTATATATGGCATTAGAAACTATACCTAAACATTATCATAATCAGCATTATTATCGTTTAATCGAGACGGCGAGAAAGGAATAACTGCCGTTAATTGTACCTTAATACTGATATATTATTTTTTTAGTTACAAATATACTACTGATATATACATACCCATTGTTTGTTTGGAAGTATTGTTTTTCCGTGAACACCAGTTGATTTGCTGAAATGAATTTGATGGAAATACTTGTTATATTAGGATTGTACAAACGACACATATGAAACAACTTTGATTATGACTTACAGTAAAATACTGTTGAATTTGAATTTGTAGCCATATATATATAAATATTACATTCTATACATACATTTGTAGTTATACTTACACAGAATATACTGTGTATACTTTTGTTGTAATTTTCACAGAATATTCTATTAATACATTTGTAGTAATCGATATAGAATATTCTTTATATATATATTTGTATAAATCGATATAGAATATCATATACATATTTGTAGTAATTGATACAGAATATTCTATATACATTGTTAGTAAATGATACAGAATATCATTTTTATACATTTGTAGTAAATGACACAGAATATTCTATATATACATTTGTAGTAAATGATACAGAATATTCTATATATACATTTGTAGTAAATGACACAGAATATTCTATATATACAGTTGTAGTAAATGACACATAATATTCTATATATACATTTGTAGTAAATGACACAGAATATTCTATATATACATTTGTAGTAAATGATTAATCAGTTGCATTAACGTTTTCTTTAGATCAGTAATATTGGGAGCGTGACTTTTCTGTGATTACACTATATCACCTTCATCATTCAATAAACCAATGTACTGTATGTACACGAGACTGGTTTGTGAATTGTATTATACTGTAATTTATGGTATGTACCATGTACCTCGAGGTGGTAAATAGTGTACAGGTTAATTCGGCTACGCTTTGTTTTAAACCTTATCGTTGTTGGGCGAGAGTTCATGCCCCCGTCCCGGTTTAGGTTCAATGACCTTTTTTTCCTGATGAAGGTGATTGTAGTCACCGAAACGTCACGCTCAAAATCAAATACTGGTTTTGATATTTGAAAACTTGTTCATTTAAATACATAAGTATGTTGAATATTAATACAATAACTACGCAGTTTTTCATTTTTTGTTATTGCGAACATTAATTGATCTTCGCACCATTTTGAGTACTTTTCCATGCCTCTCTGATCGTCCGATAGATGGCGTCCCTGTCTCGGAGTAAGATCCTACCGGAGATGTCGATGTAAAATTGTCTCTGTAGGAAACACGACACACAAGCTGTCGTAATAACCCCCTTCGTGTCAGGCATGTGTCCAAGGTCAAAGGACAGTAGACTGTTGTTCGCAAACACAGGGAAATATACCGACGATTGCAAATCCGTGCTGAAGATAATATGTACATATTATATATATATATGTATATGATTCAGAACAGTTACATTGTACATAGAGAAGGAATTATGAAAGGAGCGTATTTCTCCACCTTAAATTATTGTACAAAAGACGCATATCAATACAAAATGAGAACTAGAGCAATGATCGACTTACTGATTCCATGCACAGCTCCGAAACAGACAACTGGCATTGATACAGACACTATGTTTTGTAAATATCTATGACGGGGCGATATGTTTATTGGATAGATAGATCAATTATTTACTTACCGGTTTCCCCAAAAGCACCGTTCCCGACCAGAGAGAAGAATGTCTACATTAGGTCCTTCTGGCTCTTTTAGTTGTTGCTTTATTCACTACAAATATGTAATTTTGTACGTATTTCATCGAATATATTTCGATAACTTGATTTTTCATTAGATGAGCAGTCTTGAATTTTCATTAAGACCAGTAGCGGTATGACGTTTTTCTTAAAATTGAAGTGATGATTGTTGTACGTGAATAATTACAAACGATAACACTTCAATGGATATTATCATATGTCTTCTTTTAATTCTCGTGACAACACTATCCGCCATTGTGCTGAATTCCGATTTCGCAAAGTTTTAGATTCATTGTCTGAAATCATCATTAATCACATAATATAGCATTTAAAAGTAACAACATTAAACACAGAGAAGGACACTACATGTTAACTATGTATTTAACAACTTAATTCTTCGCCTCGTTCTTTGACAGAGCATCAATATAATCACAATTTTGTACTTTTTATAAGAAAATCATGCTCAGTTACTCACATTTCAAGAAATCTGACCACGCGTTTGCGAGTGGACTGATAAGTGACGTAACAGGTGACGTCATATCCATGACGGGCAGTCGGATCCCCTCTGTATACCCGTACAGCGCATGCCCAGAGTAAATACTATTGACGACAGGGACTTTATTGAATTCTAGTTCAAAAGCAGCGGTTGTCGGAGAATGTGTTGACTGGGGATCTAACAGTTGGAACCGTGACGTCACAAAGTATCTCAGTTTTGTCACGTGTGTACTGAAAGAGAATTTATTTAAATTACAATTTATTACAACTGTAAGACCGGTATGTCATTATACAAACATAGCATAGGTGTCACTTTTATTCACTTTTTATTTGATATGTTTAAATAACAAAAAATGTATGATCAATATCGATCGGATATACCTTTGAATTATAGTTTCGTTATAAGGATGGTATTCTTCGGGATTTTTTTTCTCTATTGAGGATTAAGTATAGATTAAAGTTTAAAAAGATAAATACTTTTATAATACATACCAAAAGAGAAAATAACATCAAACTCAACGAAACGTTAAAATAAAATTATGTCTCTACAAAATCTGACAGTGAACTAGCAAACTAACTTGATATAAACACCAGAACAGGGAGAAACTTATATATACCAATGAAAGAAACTTACCCATAGTCCCCCACAAAATACTCTCGTAAGACGATAAGTACTTTGATGTCTGGAATACCTGCAATTACCACAACATTAATCTGTAAAAAATTATATTCCATGTCGCTTTCACTGAATTTCTAATTCTTCATGCATTACATTGAGGTGTGCCTAAGATCTCAATTTTCATCCTTGTTTTTATATGTAAAAGAATGCTGTTATTTACCTAATAATAGAATGATTTGCTTTAATGTCTCATGGCCGAATATTGTATCTCATAAATTATATCTATGTATATCACAAGCACTGTATACTGTAGAAGACCCCTACAAATATCAAATCAATGACATATAAGGAAGCACTCTCACACTTACGAGAAGAGGTCGTCCACGTGTTCACGATTTTCCTGTTAATGGCGTCTTCGTTCTGGTTGTAGACATAGCCAATGAGGTTAAGGCCGTAACTCTGGGCGAGGTCCTTTAGTGGACTCATCTGTTGGCCAACAATATGGTTACCACTACTCCGGAAAGGCTCAGTTCTCCCAAATAAAGTGTTCAACGTCCCCACAACTTTGAGGTCCAGATTGTTACCATGGATACATTCCGAGGCAATATCGACACTGGTGACTTGTTCTCTGAAAGAAGCATAGTACCAGACAATGCACAGGTGTGGAAATTATTCGTAAATTATTTTACGAAATATATGACGGAGAAAATACAAATGATCAAAAACGATATACGTTTTTCAGTTCAATTATACAAATAACCTGATATATATTATAAGATTTTCTGAAACATATAAAGAATTAAAATAAATACAAAATTAGACAAAACATCAGAAATTATTAATTCTTACCTGTTGTCGTTGATTAAATGATGATAGTCGACTATCTTAGCTCCTTTTGTACAATTCAGGTCTGAAATAGCATTATGACCAGCAAAATCAATGTGAACTATGAAAAGAAAACTGCACTAAAACCACAGTTGTTAAATCGTTTTATGACACGTAAGCGGTGCTATGGAAATACACACAAAAAAGTTAGAAAAGGAAAATCGGTTTGGCAAAATGTGTAAAATCTATAAAAGGTCAAGTTACTAGAATCATATTCTGAACTGATGTCGCTGCTTATAAGAATTTGGCAATTCAGGCTTACGAAGGTTACTAAACTCCGCCAGCAGAATTCACCAACAAGCAATAGCAATCATATTCAAAGTGCAGGATATCACTTTGCATATGTATATGGTCTGCTGTTCATATGGTGGCCCTTTGGATTACGTTTGATGTATACTAAGGTATGACCTTTAGTCCATATATCAATGTTAAACTCGTTCATATGTCGAAATATTGTTGGCATTGATTTGTATGCCAGCCACAGTTTATCGGTATTAATCCGTTATTGAATCTGAGATAAAAGCACAAATCCTCATTCATAACCTCAGGAACGCCCATGTATTCTATGCAAAGTGATAGTTCAAAGTATCTTTTACGGTATCAAACAAGGTACTACTTAGTAATTTGGGAATCTTTTGACCTCTTCAGTGATCACGAATTTGATTCAGTCTTTGAACGAACGTGGAAAATGTGAAGACAGTGATACCCTCCTTAAGAATGAGACAATATAGAAATGAAGGTGTCTAAAACCAGATTCATTTGCTCTTATCATTTTATAATATTAATAATTTTGTAAAAACTTACTTTTCAGCACGTCATTCACTAGCTTCTCTAATTTTGGAATGTCCTTGTCGTCTATTTTCCCGTTCACCAGGAGATTTTGTGTTGGCAATGACTTGGCTGTCGTCGTTGCCAATGACTTGGCTGTCGTCGTTAGCAACGACTTAGCTGTCGTCGTTGCCAATGACTTGGCTGTCGTCGTTGCCAATGACTTGGTTGTCGTCGTTGCCAATGACTTGGCTGTCGTCGTTGGCTTCCCTGTGGTAGTGGTAGCCTGAGTGGTTGTGGATTTGGTGGTTGTAGTAGGTGTAGTGGTAGTGGGCTTATTAGTGGTTGTTGGTCTAGCCGTCGTAGATGTA